>NC_068981.1:98306290-98306811 GCF_001194135.2 Octopus bimaculoides | reverse complement strand
ATATATATATATATATATATATATATATAATGTATGTATATATATGACGGGCTTCTTTCAGTTTCTGTCTGCCAAATCCACTCACAAGGCTATAGTAGAAGACACTTACCCAAGATGCCATGCAGTTGGATTGAACCAGAACGATATGGTTGGGAAGCGAGCTTCTTACCATATAGCCATGCCTGTGCCTAATATAATAATCATCATTTAATGTCCGTTTACCATGCTGGCATGAGTTGTATTATTCAAAAGCAGCTGGCAAGCCAGAGACCTATCTGAGCTTTAATGTCTGCTTTGGCATGGCTTCTACAGCTGGATGGCCTTCCTAATGCCTACTTACTTGACACAGTTTACTGAGAGCTTTGCACATGTTACCGGTGCTGGTGAGGTTACCAAGTAACTGACAACCACAAGACTCCTCTCAACCTTACAGGGAAGGAAATAGTATTGGGGGAAGTGACTTTATGTCAGGTGATATATATATATATATATATATATATATATATATATATATATATATA
>NC_068981.1:98303677-98305260 GCF_001194135.2 Octopus bimaculoides | reverse complement strand
ACATGAGTGTTTTTGTTTCACTTTTGACACGTAATACTTAAAAAGTGGAGGAGATATTATGTTGCCGTGTGCTCGAACTCTGCAAGAAGGTAAAAATTGTTTTTGACTAAAACACAACTGGAACCCTAAGTAAGGCATGTGTAAAATTTGAATGAAATTGGTTGCGTAGTTCTCGAGTTTTAGGGATTCAGACAGACAGACACACATTCTCATTTTTATATATATAGATAACAATCAATGAAATTCCAACAGGTGCAGGAATGGCTGTGTGGTAAGAAGCTTGCTTCCCAACCACATGGTTCCGAGTTCAGTCCCACTGCATAGCACCTTGGGCAAGTGTCTTCTACTATAGCCTTGGGCTGACCAAAGCCTTGTAAGTGGATTTGGTGGATGGAAACTGAAAGAAGCCCATCATATGTGCCAGTGGCACGTAAAAAGCACCCACTACACCCTTGAAGTGGTTGGTGTTAGGAAGGGCATCCAGCTGTAGAAACCTTGTCTGATCAGATTGGAGCATGGTATACAACCTTCTGGCTCAGTCAAACCGTCCAACCCATGCCAGCATGAAAAGCAGACGTTAGATGATGATGTATGTATTTGTGTGTCTGTGTTTGTCCCCCCACCATCGCTTGACAACCAATGTTGGTGTGTTTATGTCCCCATAACTTAGCAGTTCAGCAAAAGAAACTGATTGAATAAGTACTAGGCTTACAAAGAATAAGTCCTGGGGTTGATTTGTTTGACTAAAAAAGGTGGTGCTCCAGCATTGCTGCTGTCAAAACGACTTGAACAAGTAAAAGAATAAAATAATAGTCTGATTTTCATCTTTTATTGTTTACACTTATTACAGTTTTACAATAACAGAATATGTTTGTGATAAAACTAGTACTTATATATATATATATATATTGACTTTTCTATTCTTCATGAACGTCAAGCTAATACACCTGGTTCTTCCCTCATGAGTGTTTTGCTTTCTGTACATCTGAATTTTAATACATACATACATACATACATATATATATATACTTTACCATTCTTACCGATCATTAAACTAATACACCTGCTTGTTCCCTCACCTGTCTTTTGTTTTCTGTACATTTTCAATTTTATGCATTTCTGTAGAATAGAGTCGGAAATTATCCTGTACACTAAAACTCATATTCCCTTCAGATGTGTATGTTTTAAGCGTCATGTACTATGAATATAAAAAAGGTAATGTTGAGCTTCTCTAATTCTCTTCTGTAATTTTTCAGTTTTGACATTTGTTTTTTTTTTTTTAAAGATTTCTGATTTATGTTGCACATATTTCTGAGGAAACATAATCTCAGATGTTTAAACAAGTCTGAAAAAAACAATTTTCAAAAGAAAGTCTGAACTGAAAAATTACAGGAAAGTAATGGGGAAGTTTGAAAATTCCAACAAATTTTTTTCCTTTTTCTACTCAAAACCTACAAAACTTAAAACGTAAACATCTAAGCTGAAGAAAATACAGCTTTTGGCAATGTAGGCAAATCTAGAGGAATATGTCAGAGTCTATTTTATATATATATATATATATATATATATATATATATATATAT
>NC_068981.1:98298072-98301709 GCF_001194135.2 Octopus bimaculoides | reverse complement strand
GAACGAGAGGGGGAAAATGATAGAGGAAGAGGAAGAGGAAGAGAAAGAGATAGAGTAGCGTCGGAAAATATAAGTTTACGAAAACTACTTACGAATTGGAGACGCTGCGTTCAGTCATGTAAAAACAAATAGTAAATGAGTATAAGCATATATACGTACAGGTATGTGCGTACCGACATCCACCTGTATGTATAGGTGCATATCTGGGTACAGGACATTGCAAACAAAACGTAGACGAGAAAACACACAAGCCACATAGAGAACATTCTACTTCATCAGCTACCCCCGTTTTAACACCGGCGTTTCGAAGAGCTGATAAAAGCAGATATTAGACCTGGTTCCTCCTGATGATGTCTTTAGCCACTGGATCCTATGAAGAAGCTGTTGAGGTAGTGAACCACGAAACGTGGTTTGAATTCCTCGGATTAAGTTGTAGTCCTGTGTGTGTGTGTGTGTGTGTGCTGTGTTTGAGTGTACACATACACATGCACAGGGAGAAAGGTAGCATGTGAGTTAATTTTATAATGTAGCATAAAAAAGATAACGAAAGCAAAATGCTTTTTGTACTTTTACAAGGCAAGTGCTAGGGTAGGGTGTGCTAAAGAAAAACCTAAAGAGGAATGAACAGATATTGTTGTGAAGAATGTAACACAATTGGATCTAGAGGTCCTGTGTTCTGTGTCGCTACTGTATGTGAGAAATAACTACGCAATGAATCTCTTGTTTTATACCAGCGTGCCATAAACTTAGTTGTAAGCTGTTTTAATTTGTTGTATGCTGATGAAAATTTGCTTTTCAGTTTTCTCTTCTTTTCTTTTTACTACTGCAACTGCTACTGTTGAACTTGTATCTGGCTTAAATATGTAACGTTCTGAGTTCAACGCCCTTTTGCATTTCTATGTTCAACCACTTCAGGGGTCGTCGACACTGCAGCTCTTCTTTGTTTTTAGGTCGATAAAATAAATGCAAGTCTGTGGATTGTAAATGCTTATCACGAAATTCGATTCCTCTTTTGTGCCAATATGCATAACGATAATAATAACAACTACAACAGCAATAATAATAATCCTTTCTTATTTTTTATTGCCCACAAGGGGCTAAACATCGAAGGGACAAACAAGGACAGACAAAGGGATTAAGTAGATTACATCGACCCCAGTGCGTAACTGGTACTTAATTTATCGACCCAGAAAGGATGAAAGGCAAAGACGACTTTGGCGGAATTTGAACTCAGAACGTAATGGCAGACGAAATACCTCTAAGCATTTCGTCCGGCGTGCTAACGTTTCTACTAAAGGCACAAAGCCAATAATTTCGGGGGAGGGGGTTAACTCGATTACATCGACTCCAGTGCTCAACTGCTACTTAATTTGTTCGACCACTGCGTGCTAACGATTCTGCTAGCTCAATGATAATGATAATAATAATAATAATAATAAGGATCTTTGTGATTTGACGGGCAACACTTGTTTTCTTAACGAAACACTTTCAAACTTAGAACACTGGTAGAATGTGTCATATAAAACAACTTCTTCTCTTAACCTTCTTAACAAAAAATTGTACATCGCAAGTTATTTCATGTTAAAGTTGTCGTATTTCTGTAATTTCAACCAATCACTGACGTCTATTCAGCTGAATACAGTTAGTGCTGTTCGGTGTCAAGTGTGTTATTCCCTGTTTAATTATATCATTATTCCCTAGTAAGGTTTTAGGGTTCGGGTTTTAGGGTTAGGGTTGGGTTTAGGGTTATGGTTATGGCAAAAATAATCATAACCCTAACCGTAATCCTAAAACTAACCCTAACTCTAAAACCCGAACCCTAACCCTAAAGCTAAAACCAGTACAAACGTACGAACGATGTCATAAATAACAGTAACAAACGAAATATATACCACTGATAGTTGTTGTTGACAACGGATAGTTTTTGTTGACAAACAACGGCACTAATTTTATTCAAGGGAAAAAATCCCGTAACACCGTTGTTTACATTCCCCGGCGTAATTGTTTTCACCTCAATAGACGTCAGTGATTGGTTGAAATTACCGAAATACGACAATTTTTTACATGAAATAACTTAGAATACAAAATTTTTTATCTGTTCTATAACACAAAATATACAAGTATTCGAAGTTTGAAAGTGTTTCGGTACCAAAAACACTACATAAAAAAATGTTGCCCGTCAAATCACAAGGATCCAATAATAATAATAATAATAATAATATTTCAAATTTTAGCACAAGACCAGCAATTTCAGGGGAGGGGTAAATCGATTACATCAATCCCCAATACTCAACTAGTTGGTACTTAATTTATCGATCCTCGGGATTTGAACTCAGAACGTAAAGACGGACGAAATGCCGCTAAGCATTTGCTTGGCTTAATCGCTGCACAAGACCAATGCTTGACTACAAACAATTATAAAAACAAAATAATAAAAACAGGCCCGAACACTAAATGCAGAATGTGCAACCAGCACAGTGAGACAGTTGACCACATCATCTCGGCCTGTCCAATTCTTGCCAAGTCTGAATATATATACAGACACGACAAAGTAAGTAGTTGTATCCACAGGACAGTATGCCAACATTACAACATTAAAACTGACAATAGGTGGTATAAGCATGTGTCAAACACGGTACAAGACAACGACCAGGCTACAATCATCTGGGATATGCTAGTTCAAACCGACAAAGAAATAAAAGCTAATCACCCATTCATAATAATCAAGATTTGGGGGAAAAAAAGTACCTGTTTACTGATAGGCATTGCAGTCCCTTCAGATCAAAATATTTTTCAAAAAGAAGTGGAGAAATTATCAAAGTACAATGACATCGACATTGAAGTATTCAAGATGTGGAACATGAAGGTGAAAACAATATCAACAATAATTGGTGCACTTGGCATGAAAAAAAAAAAAAACATAACAAAAACGTAGAAGCTAGACCTGGATCCTCAACGTTGCACACTATCCCCAAAATATAGGCCTGCTATAAACACAAGACTCTCTATACAGCAATTATCCAGTGAAGTAAATTCTCACCAGCAATCCAATAATCAACGCGTTACACACTCGACACACAGTACAAGCAGCAACACAACAAAAGGCTGGAACAAAAAACTAACAATATAATACCGGGAAGAGTTTGCGCACTCCCAACAACGGAAAAGAACACACAATGCTGCACACACTCCAGCAACGCGGAAGTAGAGCAGGTGATGCAGTAGAGATTTGCCTCAAACTATCAAATATTGAACAATTATATCAGGCTGAGTAAAAAGTAAGCAACGTTTTGAATCATGAAGAATTTGTACCGGAGTTTTGCAGAGTTTTGAATTTTTTAAACATGTTTTTGTAATTGTCTGATAACAGAGACATAGACTTTCCCAAATGCATCAATAAATTAACCTGGTTGGGGAGGCGCAAACTTGTGCATCCCAGGAAAGACGATACACGACAACCTTCACCTTATACGCTACACCTTAGATCGGGTTAGTGAAGTTCCTAGCAAGGGTGGTGTACTGGTGAATTTGGACCAGTCTAAGACATTCGATAGGGTGGACCATCGGTATCTAAAGGCTGTCCTCGCGGTGGCTGGACTGGGGCCGACCTTTCGTGGCTGGATCAGCGCTATGTATA
>NC_068981.1:98291187-98297645 GCF_001194135.2 Octopus bimaculoides | reverse complement strand
CCAACAGCGTCGTGGGTCGCTGGACAGAGGGTCCTGTTAAATTGCTCGGGGTCTGGTTCGGTCCAGACCTCCAGATAGAGAAAAATTGGAGTGACGTCATAAGCAAGGTGACTGCCCTAACCCAGACCTGGTCTGGAAGGACGTTATCCTTGCTAGGGAGGGCGGAGGTTGTGCAGGTGTTTATTTCATCTAATAACCTACCGCCTGACCGTCGTGCCTTGACCCAGTTTGTGGCTGAACAAGTTGGAACGGCTTCTATTCCGCTTTTTGTGGAGTGGGAGACCACCACTTGTGAAGCGCTCTATCTGCTGCTAAAAGCCATTAAAGGGTGGGTTAGGGATGCCTTGGCTGATGATGGGCAAAGCAGCTGAAACTGCTCGCGAGAGGTGAAGAAATGACCAGTGAGTGGTCAGCTGGAAAATGGTTTAAATGATTTCGAAGTGGAGACTAGCTTTGAAGCAATTGAGCATAGTGGAAACCCATCTGTCATCGATGACGGTTAATTAAAGACCGCCATTGAGAAAGATCCACGTAAAACCACTCGAGAACTGGCAAAAGAACTTCAAGTTAGCTAGAATATTGCCTGCAACCATTTGCATGCGGTCGGAAAATCAAAAAAGCTCGACAAATGGGTACACGATTTGAATGAAAATCAGAAAATGCGCAGATATGAAATTTGTTGGCCGCTTCTTCTCCGTAACCAGACCGATCCATTCTCGACCATATTGTAACTTGCGATGAAAAGTGGATTCTGTACAATAATTAAAAAATATTCTTCGCGGTTGTAGGACCAAAATGAAGCACCAGAAACCTTCCCTAAACCTGAACTCTTCAAAAAGAAGGTTATGGTGACTGTTTGGTGGTGTACTGCTGGACTCACCCACTATAACATCTTAAAACTCGGAAAAACCATTACTGCAGAAACATATTGCCATGAAATTGCCAAAATGAACTGCTACTCCTCCGTCCCAGACTGATCAACAGAAGAGGGCCAATCATTCTTCATGACAATGCTCGACCACACGTTTCACTAATGACGCTCCAGAGGTTGAGGGAACTTAGCTACGAAGTTCTCCCTCACCCAGCTTATTCCCCAGACTTTTCTCCTACCGACTACCACTTTTTCAAGCACCCTGATGGTTTCCTGCGAGAGAAGGAGTTAAAGAAATCAAACCGATGCTGAAAGTGCGTTCAAAGAGTTCATCAGCTCCATCTTTTTAGATTTTTATGCTACCGGAATAAACAAACTTGTAACTCGTTGGCAAAAATGTGTTGATTGTGATGGTACTTAATTTGATGAATAAAATTTCCAAAATGACGGAGTAGGAGAAAGAGTGGTATAAGTGAAGGAAGGGGAGAGAAAATAGTGAAGAAATAGTGGGAGTACTACCCCTGACTGAGAGAGTGAGAGAAAGGAAGGGGTGAAATAAAAAATCAGCATTTCAACTCTGTGTGAGTACATGTGTGTATATAAAAGGGAGGTATGTGAATGTTTGTGTGTGTGTGTAATGGAAATGGGATGGTGAACGTTCAAATCTAAAAAGAAAAATCAAACAGCATTTCAACTCTTTGTGAGTACATGTGTGTGCATGTACAAGGGAAGTATGTGAATGCTTGTATCTGATTATTATGTACCTTATCTTATACCTTATATATAAAAAGAAGGCAGTAGAGCGATCCTCACGATGGACTCGGCCGATAACCGGAACCGTCCTACACGTACCAACAACTGTTTGATAAAGCTCCACAAGTCAGCACTTCCGTGCCTGTATGGCTTGTCTTGAACTGGCAGAGCTTTTCCGGTAGCACTGTCAGACCAGGGATTTCTGGAAATTCCCCATAACCCCGGTCCGAAAGCCTCTGGAAAAGACCAACTAATTGATTTCCCTCGGCGTCGAGAATTCTCCGGAGGACGTCGTCGCTCTTGCCGTAGTAATAATAATAATAATAATAATAATAATAGCTACAAAGCCTGAAATTTTGTAGGAAGGGCTAGTCGATCTCATCGACTCTAGTGTTCCCCGGCTCTGAAAACATGAAAGGCGAAAATTATAATACTTGTTTCAAATTTTGGCACATGGCCAGCAATTTTAGCGGAAAAGGCTAAGTCAATTACATTCTCTCCGAGTTCAAATCCCGCCGAGGTCAATTTTGCCTTTCATGTTTTCGATGTCGATAAAATAAAGTACCAATCAGTTATTGGGTTTGAATATATACTCGACTAACTATCCCCATTACTGAAAATTGAAGCCTTGTACCTATGCTAGAAACCGTTTTCTGTGAATGAAATTAGCCATTCGTTCGCTAGAATTTAGAATATGAGAACCTATAATATTTGGTGCGTTGGGAACAGTAAGCAAAGATTATAGACAAATGGCTGAAGGAGTTTGGAATAGAATGCCCTGTAGAGCTGCTACAGAAAGTTTGTCTCTTAGGGATAGCAAGGATTACCAGGAGGGTTCTAAGCATTTGAAAGACTACTGAAATCTTGTGGATACCTAAGGTTACACTACCCTCATAGATTAGCCAGAGATGATTTTTTAAAATGAGAATATCTGAAATAAACTCGACTGCTCTCACAAACGAGAATACTAAAAATGAACCCGATCGCACTCAAAAATGGTAAAAAAAAAACTGGAAAAATAATCCAGAATCCTTGTCCAGTACCAGATCGATCCCAAAATCTAATCAGTTCATGTCAGTCACGAGGCCAAACATCCTTGAAAGTTTCATCCGAATCCATTCAGCGGTTCTTGAAATATCTTGTGCACGGACAAACTAACAAACAAATACGATTGAAAACAATACCTCCGCCTTCGCTAAGGCGGAGGTAATAATGATTTCTTTTATTTGCGACCAGGGCGACGGATGAGGTGGAGGGCAATACAATCAATAATAATAATGGTTCTACTGTATTTGCCACATTCAGTCATACACAACATGTTACGGAAAAAGGTGGCGGTTACAAGACGTGGAGATGGTATGGGTACTAGCAGGGGCTCAGAGATCGTTGTAGTAGCGTCACAAGAACAATAAGAAAGCGAGACTATGAATTAGAGGTTGCAGTGTGTTTGTTACTGTTTGAGCTTAGGTAATGCCAGCAGTTAGTTACACTCCGTATTGAAGAGGGTTTTAAACCTAAATTATTAAAATAAAATAAAATTTAAGAAAAGCCATATTTATCCTTCGCCTGTTATCTTCTTTTTTCTAAAAATAAATAAATAAACGCTTTGTATTTTATGATACCTGGTCATTGATGTTGGATCTTGTTAAATTTCTTCTAACCATTTGAAATAATTCAAATTTTCACCAGATTATTTTTTCAAAAAAATGTAGTTTCGATGTAGTTTTAACATACTGAGAAAAGGAACGATTGATCTTGGTCACCAGCATGCAAAAACTACACCAATGTAGAAGATTTGGAAATATTCTTGCAGTTATTTCAGAAAATTCTGTTGATTGGAAAGAATTTAACAATTAATCCTTTAGTTATGTAATACCTATCACTTTACAAACAACATTGCATCATTTTCACTTCCCGAAATATCAATCAGTAGGTAACTGACCACCAGATAACCCACCCGATTTATTGTTGCCAATCACACATGAGTGTGTGTTTGTGTATGTTTTTCTCCTACCACCTCTCACTCATCTTTCTCGTTTCTTCTCTCTCACATCTCTCTCTTGCCTTTTTCCTACCCTGACTTCCCTTTCCGTTTCTGTCTTTTGCTTGCTGTTTCCCTCCCCCTGTCTTACTGTTTCTCTTTCGTTCCCTCTACCCGTGATTCTCGCCTTAATACTAATTAAACATAGCTTCAAACAAAGAATAATGAAGAAATCGCTGTATGCTAGGCGTGGTATCTATTGTATAGTGAAGTGAGAGAGAAAAAGAGAGTTGTGTGTTTGTGCGCGCGCGTAGAATAATGTGATATATATGTGTATATAATGAGAGTGTGAACAGTATGTGCTCTCTGTTGTTTTTGTTTAACTTCAACTCAGTCCCGATCCAGTAAAGAAAGCTTTGATGATCAAAAACATTCCTTTCCATTTTAATTCGGTAGAACGTAATTTCAACGAGATTTGGCTGCCATTTTTAGCAGGTTAAACGACCGCATAGAGACACCCTCGATGATCCGCATGTATGTGTGTACGTTGTGTATGCTTTATGTGCTTGTGCGCGCGCATAATGGTATGACTAAATTATCATAGTAGTGTCTGCATGTGTGTGCGTGTTCTGTGATCTGTTTGTAGGTGGTGGTGTCTAGTGGTAACAGTTTGTATGAGATGCTGAAGCAGAACAAATTCTGTGGTACAGAATAAATGTTTTTGTCGTTGCATACAAATGGAGAGCGAGCGAGACAGATGGATATTTAGATGGACATACCGCTTGGTGGATAGGTAGGATCTTTTGTGACATATTTTTGGAATATTGTGCACTCACACACACACACACATATGCTAATATTGTTGTTCACAACTAACGTATAACATTTAATATTATATATTCACACACATTTCCTCATCTAGAAATGTGACTTCTTGTACACAAATATATCACATACACACCCGCTATATGTCGTACATCATAGTATCAAATAGCTGTATGTATGTGTGTTTGTGTGTGTATGAGAAAGAGAGAAAGCTATTTAATGCACTCTATATATGATGAAAAAATATTATCTTTCATCTTTTAGGATGCGATAAAATAAAGTATCCGTTCAGTACGGTCGTTGTAATCGACTTCCACTTACCTCCTCTCCTTAAAATTGTTGACCTTGTGCCAAAATTATAAAGAATTATTATTATTGTTGTGCTTATAGTAGAAAGGATTAAATTGTTATTTTAGCTTTTGACTAGAATTTAACCTAATTACATTCAGCGTTGTGAATTGCGAAGTTTTCATCAACGTTATTTCTCTGAGTTATAAACCTATTCGGATAAAAACATACGAGCCTTCCACGGTGGTGTATCTATGTGGTATTCAAACTGCTAGAAAAAACAACTCGGTCACCATCAAATCATATACACACACACTGACGTACAAGCGCCTTAAAAACAACAGCAACAGTAACATTGGATAATGTGATCCGATATATAGTGTATTAAAAGAAAATAGGTGTGAGATTGTCACGACTACTGGAAGACAGCCTGGAAGGCCTATCTGTGCACTGCTGGTCTTCTTAATCCAGAGTTGACTCGTGGTTAAACAACAGTGCACGCATAGACAAATTTAGTGAGACGTTTGACACTAGCTATGTTTATCCGTTCCAACACATACACGCACATGCCTGCGCGCGCACGCACGCACATACCTGTCTGCTTATTGCATCTGTCTGCCTGTCTGTCTGTCTATCTATCTATCTATCTATCTGTCTGTCTGTCTGTCTGTCTGTCTATCTGTCTGTCTGTCTGTCTATCTATCTGTCTGTCTGTCTGTCTGTCTGTCTGTCTGTCTGTCTGTATCTATCTGTCTGTCTGTCTATCTATCTATCGGTTTGTCTATCTATCTATCGGTTTGTCTATCTATCTATCTATCTATCTATCTATCTATCTATCTCTATCAGTCTGTCTATCTGTCTATTTATATTGTATTTTGTCCCCTCTGTTATCGGCCCTGTGTGGTTAATAAAGAAGTTTATCTATCTGTCTGTCTGACTCTCAGTCTGACTGTCTTTCTGTCTGCTGCCTGCCTGCCTGTCTATCTATCTATCTATCTACCTACAAACACATACATACATACATAGATACATACGTACTAACTGCAGTAGGCCTCATTAGGAAAATACTTGTCAAGGATATATGACACCTGTATCTAAAGACTCTGTCTTCGGCAACTTGACGTCACTAATAAGACACTGAGACCTCTTAGAAGTTGCAGCTAAATCATTTTTTTTTCTTGAAAGGAAGGAAACATTGGATAATGTTATTCTGACCAAAACAGAGAATATAGTCAATGCTGCAACACCCCTTGGTGATCGGTGTGTTCGACCAGAGTTGACCAGATTAAATAATTTTTGTTTCTTTTTTTCTTTTTAATCTTTGACTTGTATCAGTCGTTGGACTGCGGTCATGCTGGGGCACCACCTTGAAAGGATTAGTCGAACAAATCGACTACAGTACTTGGTAAGTCAGGTACTTTATCGGTTCTTTTGCCGAACCGCTAGGTACAGGGATATAAACAAACGAACAGCTGCTGTCAAGCGGTGGTGGGAGTCAAACACAGACACGCATGCACGCACACATACACACATGCATATTCTCTCGATCGGCACCGAGATGAGAGAATCAATATGCATTATATGCTTTTTGTGTGAAAAATCCGAAATGTTAAATTTTATTTTTGATTCACCTGAAGAAAACGATTTTTGTACACGATGTAATTGATTTGTTCATCAATGAAAACACGTCTGAAATAGCTGTAGTGAGACCGCAGCCAATCTGAAACTATCTATCTGAAA
>NC_068981.1:98282803-98290634 GCF_001194135.2 Octopus bimaculoides | reverse complement strand
CTGCTTGACAACCGGTATTAGTGTGTGTCCCCGAACAATGTCTCAGGTGTTTACATTTCACTGACCCGAATATTGGTGGAACTAGGCTGCCTAACTGCTGGTCAATCTGCATTTGCTCCAATGCAGACTGAATGACACAGACTGTATACAAGGAGTAGTGAGCGTAGAGGTTTGTTGTCGATTTTGAACCCTTCTTTCGCTTCTCGTTGATATTTAGCACTAGTTTAGCTCCGAAGTAAATAGAAAAAAAAACATTCTAGCCTTGACCATACCGACTTTTTTTCTCCCTAAATGTTGTATATCTGACACTACTTTATTCAATGTGTAATTAACACCTCCTTCTATTTTAAAAAAAAATTTTGAAAAAGAAAATATAGATTAACGTGCGATTGGGATAGATTTGGCTACTATTTCTAGTAGATGGCATGACCACGTCAGAGTTCTCTTGGTTCGTCGCTTCATTCAATTAAACGCGCCTTTGGTGTAAAGAAACGCGAACGTGGCGAGTTCTAATTTCTTCGTTCTCCTGTAAAACATCTCAAGGTGTCTTCTGCTAAATAAAAACAACTACTGAACTCAGTAGCGTGTGTGTGTGTGTGATGCTTTTCATAAATTTATTCTTCAGCTATACATGAATAATATCGTTTCATTCTCCTGCTCTTTACGTTCTGCGTTCAAATTCCGTCGAAGTCGTCTTTGTCTTTTATCCTTTCGGAGTTGGGTGGGGTAACGATAAAATAAGTACCAGTCGAACACTAGGGCTTCAGTACTGGAATCCTGTGTTTATTTATTTATTTATTGTAAGAATAATTCAGAGGTTTATATAACGCTATTATGCTTTATTATCGAATTTGAAACAGCGCACTACATTTCCCATATCATATGATTGTTAATAGTAAGCCCCAGTTCAACTCTGAGCATATCTCTGGTCAAAAGTATTCGACTTAGAATCTTCACGTCATTTTCTCTGGCATTGTTTCTTTGAACTCCATTGTTCAATATCCATTCAACTTTTTATTATTTTTTAAAATTTTGCGACTGTAGAAGTCTAATTTGAAGAAGTTTTTACTAATATTTGCAGGAGGTCAGGCGATTCACGCTTGAACTTCGCTGTTGTAGTGAACTTTTTTTTCTTTATTATTTACTAGCTGGCTCCGTGCCGTTAAAAATGACGGCTAATTGTAGTATTTTATCTATAAATATTGATGGTAAATCAAATTAAGACACTTGTCAATGTTATCTAGTGGTTGCCTTTGTACACGCACACATACTCACATACTTCCCTTGTACACGCACACATACTCACACAGAGTTGAAACGCTGTTTGATTTTTCTTTTCAGCGTTGAATGTTCACCATCCCACTTCTATTGCACACACACAAACACCACCCTTTTACATACACACACATACTCAGACTTGGAACGCTGTTTGATTTTTTTTTTCACCCTTCCTTCCTTATTCATCTATGACCCTTTCCTTTCTCATTCATGTCATCTCATTCGATCCCTCTCTTTGTTTTTACCTTTATGGTAAATAATAAATCAATCCATATGTTGTGACGGAGAAAAACAGGAATATTATTATAGTAGATTTTACAGTGGTTTGACTTCTCAATTGAACGTTTGTTATTCACATACTCTTCATGCAGCAGCCCCCAGTTTAAACTCACTTAACATTAATTGCTCTGATATATATATATTGTGTGTGTTGTACAAAAGTACAACATATGTAGACAAAATTAAAATTTCTAACCAGGCTGTTTCCTTTTGCTGTAGGATCGCCTCGCCTAGCATTGAAGAAGATAAAGAAGGGACCTAATCTCGTTTATTATGATCGTCATCATCATCATTGTGTCTCTAGTTGTGCTAATAATGCAATTTATTGATCCACCGTTGCAGATATATCTTCCTCTTTAGATTATTGCTAAATGCCAACTTCAACTGCACCATTAATTTTCTTTTGTTCAATTTGGACGATGGTGGGAGAGGAAAGAAAAAGAAAATAGAATTCTTCTGTATTTTTTAAGGCTTTCATTTTTATTTCTCCCCTCTAAACACACACATGTATGTAATGTATTTATGTATTTCTTATTTATTTATTTGGGAAAGTGTCGCTATTTAAAGTGGAAGAGACATTCACCGATGTTGTGCGTCGTTCTGATGTTTGTTATTCATTGCTCTACATTTTAAAGTTTTTGTCTAAATTTCAGTGCTGAAATTTCTTTTGTCAATAAACAGTTCAGAACCCGCTTACACAGCACATACATGCACACACAGACATGCACTCCTTTGTGTCACTCTAATGGTTTTCTTTTTTCCTGATAATGTTTTGACTATTCATTCACTACTTATCCACTCGTTTATATAATTTAAATAATTTCTCTATTGCTCCTTTTCTCATATATATGAAGAAAACACCAGAGATGCTTTGCCCCAAGCAGAACCTGCGTAAATTACTTAAAGATGTTGTATGCTTCTTTTATTATTTTTTAAATTCTTGATAGTAAGCTAAAGCGGTTGTATTGTTGGGAATCCTTCAGCGAGTATCTCAGTCACGAATGTTTCACCTGTATGCTTCGCCTGTGTGGGCAGCAAGGACTGGATTAACCTTCGCCTACGGAAGGGTTCCGTTTGAGGTCGATTTGCCAATCGCCTTGAGTTGTTAGGGCTCATCTTCTGTGAATATCTCCATACAAGATTTCTTCATTGTTTTGGATTCCAAACCGATATTCTGCAAGAAATAGCACACTAAGTCTTGCTGTGGAACCATGACAGCCTATTTCAATGGGAATGAGGCTACAAGCCACCCTTTAATTAAGTTCTCTGATATATTTAGTTTCTTCGGTTGGTGAGAAATGTCAAGTCAGGCCTCCTCAAAACTAACTTTCAGATAGTGTCTGAGAGCTTTGCTTGCCTTTTTCTTTCTTTTCTTCGTACGCTTATATTCCCACTGGATTGGTGAACTGAACCGTTGTTCAACGATAACGTCTACAGTTGTAGGAGTATAAACGCTAGAACAATATAAAAATTCTATAATCAACGAAGAAAACAAAATAAGTACATGCGAACTTAACTCTGATTTTTTTTTTACCATCTTTCAACTATAGATCCGAAAATGAACCTATTTATAAAATACCACAATATAACCAGTGGATTGGTGGAATCGGTGGAGCGACAAAGAAAACAGCTTGTGGTTGTATTTGGTTCCGTCACTTTGTTTTGAGTTTAGATCTCTCCCAAGTCAGTCTTGCCTTTAAAATCTTTTGAGATCGATAAAACAATCGTTAAAATGATTATATTTCTATATAATCGACTATACACTTGGAGAGTGTCCCAGCAAGGCTGTTGTCCAGTAAAAGAATAAAAAAAATTCTATTATAACATTAAAATTGCCATAATATAAAATTTCTGGATTCGTATTTTTACATATTGATTTGATTTTTTTCTTATAGTCTTTAGTAATAGTTTATTATCAATAGTCTTCGCGTGTTTCCTTTGAACAAGTCGCTTCAAGATCTGTCTGTCTGTCTTATTTATCCACCCTCCTACTAATCTGTCCTACACGTGTGTATTTTTTGTATGGCCTCAGGTAAGCCCGCTTCATGTTGGCATGATCAACAAACATTCCAGTTGTGACCGTTTTTTATTTTCTCTCACACTTAGTGTATTTAGAACTACATTATCTAAATTGTTCTTCTTTTTTTTTGTGACAGTAGATTGTGATTTTGAAGGAAATTTCGCTGCTATTTCTCGCTGGCCGAGCTCTATTTGTATCATATATTGTCTTCTTTTTCTCTTTGTTACCTTTCTGGTAAAAAAAAAAAAATGTTCCTCTGCTTTTCCAGAGTCAGTGTACTGTATCTTCTGCCAAAATCTGTAAGTTATCGGTTTTCAACTTGCAAATCGCCAGGGATCTGCAATGGACTCGTGAAACTTTACGAAAGTAGTGCCGGGAGAACGTGAGCTGTGTTCAAAAGAAACCTTATAGTGTAAACCTACAACTATTCACTTACATATAAATTATTCTGGTGTTTGTATATATCTGTCTGTTGTGAGACAAAACTGGGAAAACCATTTTGTTAATAAACCTGGCTTAGAAAAAAATGGATAGGCCTTTCAAAAACTTCGGTGTCCCCTGGGCCATACACAACAATACTACTATAAATTTATGGTCTTGTGCTCATGTTAGAAACCAACACCATGATATTATGATCATCGTCTGTTGTAATATCTGTGGATTCTGACCCAACCCCAAAGCACAACGCCTATTCCTCTTAAACACACAAATCACGCTTACTCCTTATCCGTAGTCCATCTCGTCCGTGTTCAAATTTCATTCTGAAAGATGGTATCTGCATAGATTTCTCTTTCATCATCACTCACCTGTCTTACCTGTATATCAGCAACAAAGATTTCCAGTTTCTCTGGCTTAAAGTTTCCTTCCCATACACTTCTACCCAACACCATCACAACGATCTTTCTAATTCAATCACAAATGATAACGAAGCTGCTAACATCTAGCCTTCGCCTACCTTGGACCCTTCTGTCCACCATTCTGATTGGTTCTTATTCTGCACGGCAATTGTCCCCATGTTCCGCTTGCTAAGGGGGCATTACATCCAATCGTGGCTTTAGATAAAGTCACGTGAGAGAGAGTTTTACTGGGTTTCCGGTGAGCCCTTTTTCGCCTATAAATAAGCCCGATCCAACGACGGCAATTGTCTTCGATTTCAGATCTCTCACAGGTCTGGTCGTTGACCACACACATACCGAATACAGCTACAGCCAGTTCCAGCGCCGACGTCTTCACCACCAATGTACTGTCTACCATTGTCGTCGCCATCTCATTTGGTTCGCACGGTCGAAGTATTACAGATATATATATCTTAATTCATCCATCGCTGAAGTCATCGTCCTTCTTCACACTATTTCTCACAATTATACTTTGATCCGAATCTTTCACGATCTTCAATTTTCTACATTAATTAGTTTCCTATTCAACTCACATCCAATCGACATGCACTCACACACTTGTTCTCGTAGTTTGGAGATTTCTTTCTCATCTCCAAGCTATCACCACCTCTGCATCTATCGAGTTGTCCCATCACTACTTTATCGCGACAACACCACCTGCAAGACTACCATCCGAATTGCGAAAAATGATTCCGTACGTTGCACCCCCCCACGTTTTGTCACAACATAGACTGCAACAAATCTTTTTGGTCCTTTACCAAAAGGATCTCTGAAATTTGCGGAATCTCCCTTTCGTTTACTCTTCAACCATGATGGTTGCGTAAGCAGTGTACCCAGAGAGAATGCCTCCACATTTGCTATTCTGTTTCCAATCCACACAACACACACTCAGTAAATCTCCTCCAAATTCATCCTCTTTCACTCTACTAGGTTTGCTATCAAGCACATGTACATACGCCAAGTGTGAAAGCATCTCCAGTTGTCACTTCCCATTACTTTCAAACAACGCCAAACGAAGCTAGCCCTTATCCTTACCTAACACTTCAGTGCCCCTCTCTCTCTCTGGATATATATACCTTGATCTTTGGGAGCATGCTGCAGTGTGTCTCATTGTTTAGAAGGGCAACTCTTCCAACCCTGCCAATGACCACCGTATCCCACCCTCTTCCAGTTCCTTAAAGGTGATGGAGACAGCCATTGACAACAATCTTCTCTATCACCTTGAATCTTTCTCCTTGCTTCTTGGCCACCAGTACATCTTTAGTAAAGCCAGATCTACTGGAGATTTACCAGTGGGATGTTGCTCTCAATAAATTTAGTGGTAACAGTTTTTCTCTCGACATCAGCAAAGCTTTAGACTCTGTCTAGCATGCAAATCATGTGTCAAAAACTGCTCTGCTATGGGTTCCATCCATTTCTCATCTCTGGTATCAATGATTTCTTGTCAGGTTGCACTATGGCAGCGTGTGCTGAAGTAATCCACACTCCATCTTATGTGCTCCAGGGTTTGCTTTTATTCCCCCACACTATCCTTCTTACTTGCCGTCACCATCAACAACTCCCACTCCTACGCAGATGAAATCACTTTTCATTTCATCTTCACTTCCCACCCCCAAGCATCATCCACTTGCACAAACTCAATGAACAGAAATCTCAAAGAAGTCACCCAATAGGGTCATCACTTAATAATCACAAAGCTAGTTCTTTTTTTTTTTTTTTTTCTTGAGCCATCATATATAATTCATTTCCTGCGCTGTTCTTTCACACACAGACATCCCATAGGGCAGTGGTTTCCAAACTATGAGTCTCGACCCACTGATGGGTCGTGAACGGAATCCTAGTGGGTCGCAAAAAGTTATAAAATTACGCATTAGCTTTGATTAACTGCTGTCTATCGAGATAGTTCAAGACTCATGTTTTCAATACCAGACTGGTTGTTTTATCAAGCAGTAGGCTTTTTAAATTCTATTGTTGAGCGTAGCAAGAAACAGGCTCATCCTTCTCACAGGCCTCAATGAAAATGTAATCTGAAATAAATTTGTTTCTTTCATTAATGTTTTTACCCAGTAGAGTTAAGTGGGTCGCCATAAACTGGTGTCATAAATAGTGGGTCGCGTCTCTAAAAAGTTTGGGAACCACTGCCATAGGGCATCCAAAGAAAGGCCTAATTCGCATAATCCCTCACCAGCACACCTATCTTGTCGATAGACGTGTTTGTTTGTCTCCTGTCTCTATCTCTACTCCAGAGTTCTCTACTCCTCGGAGCTGGCTGTTCTCATGCCATCCCCTCTCAAGTGCTCCTTTCTCACGTGTCTCTCCTCTTCCCAATACTCCTCTCCAAACATGCACTGACCACCTCGTCAGATGTTTTCCAGAACGTCTGACATCTGGAATCCCCTCCCTGCACATGTTTATCTAGCCAGCCATCAACCGGCCTAGGTTTTGTCCTGTTTTGGAGACCTTGCGAAGGAGCATAGTCCCTCCCACCGACCCCAACCCAGTCGTCGTCGTCGTCATCATCAATAGCAGCAACATTTCATTTAAAATACTTCTCTTTTATCAGCAAAACTACTTGTTGTGGGGAGTGGGGAACCGCTTCGTCCTCTTAGGGGCGACTTGAAATACATCATCAATGTGTCCAATGTGTCCTTCCCCTTTTTGAAGTCAGTGGAGTGGTGGTGGTGATTTTGAGGGATATTTATGTACCATTCTAACAAATTGAGCAACTACTTACAGGTTTCCTTTAGCTCGTATATGTAACGTAATTTTTGCTTGTTTAACCCCAGGCCAGCCCTTATCAAGCCGTCAGACCTCTCTGGTCAAAACGTTTTTCAGCTATGACCGCACCCCCTTTTTCTCTTAGACAAGCATTATCTAATATTTTTCTTTGGTAACAGTGCAGCGTGTTCGAGAGAGATATAGCTGCTGTTTCCAGCAGATGGAGCCACAATTAAATTTGTATATATGTCTGTGCGTATAACTGTTCTTTTCTATTTCCAACCGTTCAACTGATTGTAAGTGTTCATGTTTTCCGTTATATCTGTTAAAAATCTTCCGCATATTGCATATTATGTTGATCTAATACTAATACTACTGCTGCTGTTGTTTGTTAAAGGTTGTATTTAGCTTTTCTTGCCCTTAGTCGCCCCCACTCCAGGCACAGAACCCCCCCCCAAGTCTCTCTCTCGTATAATTCATGCTTTAACGAATCCATATTTTCTTTCATCACTACATACATACACAATACTTTCTCCTTTCACACTTATCACAGACTCTCACACTAATTTCTTTCTTTCTCTCGATCATGCGAATTAAATCTCTTATACATATTTTTCAAGCATCTGTGTATCCACACACA
>NC_068981.1:98279049-98282793 GCF_001194135.2 Octopus bimaculoides | reverse complement strand
TCTCACACTAATTTCTTTCTTTCTCTCGATCATGCGAATTAAATCTCTTATACATATTTTTCAAGCATCTGTGTATCCACACACACACACACACACACACACACGCTCTTACTATCACATCACACTCACTTTCTGAAAACACTAGGTCACATATACACTCTTTTTCACGTCCATTTCCTCCACACGTAGACTCGTGCATAAACATCAGCTTTCTCTTTCTCACATCTGCACACACACACACACACACACACCAGTTTCTCTTTCCTGTCAAACCAAATATTTAATGTTCCCTATAATAAATTTTATTTTTCTCTTAGATCACAACTGTATCATCTAGTTTCGATTCTCAGATGGAGACGCTTTACTTCTCTTCACTAACATCACATGATACTCCTGGCAAAACCATAAACCTCATACCTTCCCCCGTTTAGATTCCTTCTATAATTCCTCAGTTCCTCTCACTTCTCTGTCTGTCTGTCTCTCTCTCTCGTCTTATTGTTTTTGTTGTTAGTTTTGTTTATTTATTTTCTTTTTATTTCAGTGTTTTCGTTGTTTTTCAGTCACGAAGCCTATTGAAGACAACCTTCTGTCGCTGTCTCTTTCGTATTTTTTTTCTTTTTTTTTTTAAATGTATTTTTAAATACCAAATTCGTATGTGACTTAATTAGAAGTGAACTAATTTCTTTAGCACTTCGTTGCCACCACCACCACTACCGGAGAAACACTCAATCGCGTGGGCACGTAGATATGTGTGTATGTATGAATGCATGCTTCGAGTTGTGATTGAGTAAGCACTTATTAGTTGTTTTGTTTAGTTGGTTGGAAATGAGCGGGACTGTTTATACCCGTATCAAGACAACTACCCACCTCCATATAACAATTCCCCCCCCCCACGACAACTACCCCTCTAAGACAACCACCTCCCTGGTTAATTACCCGCTCTCCAATTTATTAAGAAGTTTTAAATCATCTGTTCTCAGGGGTAATTGTCCTTGGAGGGTTATTGTCCATGGGTGGTAAATGTCCTAGACCTGTTTACACCTTGCAATGCCTTCATATAGCGAAATTGCAGTTTAAATTTTTTTTTTGCTCTCTTGTGGAGACAATCACAGGATAGGCGCTATTGGGGAAGAGAGTTGATGTATTATGTCAACGTAACTTAACGGTTCGGCAAAAAGAGACCGATAGAATAAGTACCAGGCTTAACAAGAAAAAAAAAAAGTATTGGGTTCAATCCAGTCGACTAAAAGTTCCTCAAAGTGGTGCTTCAGCATGACTGCAGTCTGACATTTAAAATAAGAGATACTCCCTATATTACTTATATGTGTGTGTCCTCCTCCACTGCTTGACAACCAGTGTTGGTTTGTCTACATCCCCGTAAATTAGTGGTTCGGCAAAAGAAACTGATAGAATAAGTACCAGACTAAAAAAATAAGTACTGAGGTCAATTTGTTTGATTAAATCCCTTGAAGGCGATGTCCCAACATGGTTGCAGTCTGGTAACTGAATCAAATAAAGCAGTAACATATGTATGTGAATGTGTGTGTGTGTGTGTGTGTGTGTGTGTGTATATATACATACACACACACATGCACACACCCCTTGCCTTGGCCTTAACTCCTAATAAAATTGTAGGGGTGCTGGTATGACATATGGCATGTCTTGAGTGTTTTTAGACTTGGTGGAATCCATTTCCCTCTATCTCGAAGCAAATTTCTTTCAGAAAGTGAAAGAGAGAGAGAGAGAGTATGGTATTTCTTGGAGGAATTTGTTTAGGTACCATTCAGATGTTAAGGTAACTTCATTTCCTTGGAGGATAATGTTAAATAAAGGAGGAACTGGTTGAGGTAAAAATGTTGTATCAATGTGGTATGGGCTAGATTTTTTTGAAATGAATATATGGTACAAGAGCCCAGCTTTGGGATATTTGTGAATTTGATATTGGCATTATTTAAACAATGTTTGTGGAATATTTTCTACATTATACAAATAAAATGATTCACATGGTGGCATTGAAGAGGATTAGAGCTTCAACTTTTTGAGGCAATCCCAATAAGTAAGAACTGTTATACCATTTGTATTTTTTCATAATTGATTTTTGGAGTACTTCAATTCTCATAATGTTTTGCTTTGTGAAGTGTGATAACAGTGGACAGCAGTATTCAAGGTGTGATTGAGTAAATGTAGAGAAGAGAAGAATGATGGCATCAGGGACTAGAAACTCCTAAGGATCTATGAGCACATTCTGCAGGCCATATCAACTTCATTGTTGATGTGTGCACTCCAGCTTAGGTTGTTAATGTTATTTGATGCTATAAGGTGGTTAGCTGGCAAAATAATTTGCATGTTGGGCAAAATGCCTAGTGGCATTTTATCTGTCCTTACATTCTGAGTTCAAATGCAACTGGCGTCAGCTTTGCCCTTCATCCTTTTTTGGGTCTATAAAATAAGTACCAACTGAGCATTGGGGGCGATGTAATTGACTTGCCTGAAATTACTTGCTTTGTGCCAAAATTTGAAACTAATATTATCTGATGTTATGAGGAAGAGAGTATGGGTGATTAAATATATCTTTTCTATTCAAAAAGGATGAACTCAAACTTAAGCAGTATGTTTTTTTTGTCTTTCTTTTCCCCCATTGAATTACTGTGTATAGATCAGATTGGAACCCTATTCAGTCACATATACCATTGATGACTTTCTTGAGCTTTTTTTTTGTGACATTTGCAATGTCATTTAAGTAATAAACAGAAGTGGACCCAATACAGTACCTCAAGGGACACCACTTATGACTTTTGTTGGCCTTTAATAAATGGCATCAATTACAACATGGTGAGTTTTGCTTATTAAGAAATATTTAATCCATGGTGATAGCTTTCCATGGACTCTAATGTTGGAAAGTTCTTCAGCAACTCTGTCAAAATTTTACTGAGGTCAAGATATATGACATCCGCTTTGAAGCTTTCTCTCAGAACTTTCACAATATTGTAAAGTACTGGGTTTTATTTGTTTGACTAAACCCTTCGGGAGTGCAGTCCAGTGACTGACACAAGTTAAAGATGAAAGGTACATTCTTTTTCATATACACTTTTTTATTTTATTTCAATACATACTTTTGTTCCATGTTCACATATATTATTATGCTATAGATACATATCACTTACATAACAGCAACATTGAAAAAAGCTTTCCAAGTAGTAACAGTAAATGTAATCTTAATCCTCCAATAATCACCTCCACTCTACTTTTGCATTTAGTACTTTTCCTTTTGTTAGTAAACTGTCATACTGACACTTATCTAGAAAGGAAGCTATTTATCACAAATGCTATTAATGTTATCAAATAGTTATTACTATCAAAATTAGCTTATCATAAACTCCATTCTCTCTTTGACTCTTATTAGTCTTTTGTTCTTATCTACAAAGCTCTATCTCAAAGTGTGTGTGCGTGTGTGTCTTTATCTATATATGAAATATTTGAAGAATGACCTCAAGAAACAGAACCTTTCTGGCGAGATGACAAAGGACTGAGATACATGGTGCCTGGCCAAACTCAACAAGTCACGTACCCAGCAACAAGAGTGTTAAAAATTATCTGCTGGTGGTGTAAGGCGCACATTGCAATACCGTGTAAAAGCGCCTATGTGGCGCCACATAAAAGTACCTGTGTGGTGTCACATACATGTGTGTGTGTGTGTATATATATATATATATATATATATATATATATATATATATATATATA
>NC_068981.1:98275260-98276216 GCF_001194135.2 Octopus bimaculoides | reverse complement strand
TATATATATATATTACGGAGATGCACTTGCATAGCAAGTGACCTGATCTGAGATCGTGTGCTGGAACGAAAACAAATGCAGCGTGGAAGGTGTTTATAAGCCATTTAAAATAACACACAAAATCCGTTAGATTCACTTCAAATATTTTGACAAATTAAATTTAAATGTTGAAGTGAATCTAACGGATTTTGTGTGTTATTTTAAATGGCTTATAAACACCTTCCACGCTGCAATTGTATATATATATCATCATCATCATCATCGTTTAGCGTCCGCTTTCCATGCTAGCATGGGTTGGACGATTTGACTGAGGACTGGCAAACCAGATGGCCACACCAGGCTCCAATTTGATTTGGCAAAGTTTCTACAGCTGGATGCCCTTCCTAACGCCAACCACTCCGAGCGTGTAGTGGGTGCTTTTATGTGCCACTGGCACGAAGGCCAGTCAGGTGCTACTTACAACGGCTATGCTCAAAAGTGTGTATTTTACGTGCCACCTGCACAGAAGCCAGTCTACCAGCACTGGCAACGACCTCGCTCGAATGTCTTCTCATATGCCACCGGCACAAGTGTCAGGTGCTATTTATGTGCCATGGGTACGGAAGCCAGACACCTGCTCTGGCAACAATCACGCTCGGATGGTGCTCTTAGCGCTCCACTGGTACAGCCCATCCCTAGAGAACACTGAAGAGACGGAGATGGCATGGAGGATTTCATTGCCTCTTGGCAGAAACAGCCGTAAGGTACTAGCACCTATTGTCAATCTTATCTTTTGGTTTTTTCTGTAATATTAGTACATGTGTATGTAAGACATGGTTAATAGATGTATATGTATTCATCTAATACATTCTAATACATTGGAAGAAATCGATGTCGTTTTTGTAATCTTTCCATTTTCTTATTTGCCGTACATATGCATATATATATATATATATATATATATATATATATATATA
>NC_068981.1:98241716-98270383 GCF_001194135.2 Octopus bimaculoides | reverse complement strand
TAGCTCCTGCTAAAAGGGATTACTCTGCTATGTATAATCAGGGCAGCGCAAAAAGTTGTTTTGCACAAGCATTTCTATAGCCAATTACACGGATGAAATTTATGTATGCTTAATAATTTTACGCAAAACAGCCTTCAGACTTTCCCTATTAATTTCATCGTCTTTTGAATTATGAACATATTTACATCATAAGGGTTTTTTCGTTGTAAGGCTTTCTTTTTTAGTTGATTTTCAGCTAGCAAGACTTATCGTAGATGGCATAATAAGTCACACCCAGACAAGGTCGGGTTATACTGCTAGTATATATATATACAAAGTGAAAGTATTAATAGTTTCCCCCATGAAAAGTGAAAGTATTATCTCACATTGCAATAGAGATGTTATTGTTTCTCTTTTGACATGTAATACTGAAATAGTGTAAGAGATAAGAGATTGCTCTGGGCTTGCATTAGGTAAGAAATTGAAAATTGTTTTGGTCCATGACACTGCATGGACCGTAAGTAAGGCATATGTAAAATTTGAATGTACTTCTTAAGTTTTAGTGATGCACACATACAGACAGACAAACATACATTCTCAATTTTATGTATAGATACATATTGTGTGTGTGTTTGTGTGTGTATCCTGCTCTCTCTCTCTCTCTCTCTCTCCCTCTCTCTTTCTCTCTCTCTCTTTCTCTCTCTCTCTCTCTCTCTCTCTCTATATATATATATATATATATATATATATATATATATATATACATACACACACACACACACTTTTGTACATGCACTCATATGTTTATTTGAAATTGAAAAATCTTTAAAATCCTTGGTACGATTCTCTCTGGTCTTGTGAATTACCTATTATTGACTTGTAAAGATGCTGTGTTATTTTGAGAAGGAATTTTCAATTGGCAAATTCAAAGAATTTATATGGCAGCAAAGGATTATAATATCCAACATGTATGTTTAATATAGTTACTTGCTATTATTATTAAAGATGACAAAAGCCAGCAGCAGAAATTTAAATGTAAAAATAAAATGAATGAATAAATCAGTTTTGAAGAAAAGACCCTGCCAAAACTGAAATGTCAGGTCCTCTAATTTCTAACTGTTTAAGATTGTGCCCTTTTGTGTGTGTGTGAGCTAGAGAGAGAGAGAGAGAAAATATTAGTATTTTTTCATAAAACCTTGTATTGTTAAAGGTTAAATTTACAAAAGAAATAAGTTTACACACGAAACTTTATTTCTCAAATATATTTAAGATTTCGATTGTGCATATGCACATGTTGGTGCAAATGTCTGCATACCTGTCTGCAAGTTTATATTCATTATGAGAGGTAAATTTTTTTTTTTAGTGGGACAAGGAATGGACAAAAAAAATTATAGTAACTTACGTTTGCAAGAAAGTGTGTGTGTATCTGTGTGGTTTATATGTGAAATGAACATTTCCATTTTGCATCTGTTCTGTTGTGAAAAAATACGTCATAAGAAGAAGAAAAAAAGTTAGCTTTACTTTCTTTATGTTATTAGAAGTAAGTTGAAGCTGTCTTCAATGAAGTTAGCCAAAAGATAGCTGATATTTAGCTGGGTTTTATTTGTCTTTCTATTGTCATAATATCTCATAATAATGTGCACTTACTCTTGACTTTGTCTTTTGTTGCTGATTTGTTTCCCATTTAATAATAATAGCCTAGCAGTCAGTCCTTTTGCAGGAACATGTTGAACTTATAACCTTTCAAAACTTTATTGTGATGATTCTCTACTGTTCATGTTGTTGTTATGCTCTTTCTCCCCCCCTCTCTCTCACACACACACACACACACACACACACATTTTTCCTCTTTGCATCCATTCTGTGTGTTCTTTTTTTTTTGTGCCTCTATTTGTTACGCATTCAGTGTTTTTGTCTTTTTTTTTTTAAAATGTGTTTTATTTAATAAGTTCGTCTGAGGAGGTAAAGCAGTGCCCCTGACCTTTTACAAAAAGCCCTCTGTGACTAGAGAGGTTGATGTGGCTTATCATTCTTCTGGAACATGTGTAGGTCGATAGCTAAACAGGAAAAGAAAAAAAAAAAATAATGTAAGGGTGGGGTAGGGGGTTGGGAATGAATTCCAGCAGGTTGTAGTCCTAATAACGAAGGTATGGGGAGAAGGGAAAGAGTTTCACTTGTTATTTTGTGAGTGAAACACAGCAGGGGTGACAGGAAGAAGATGAGGACTAGGAGAGATGAGTGGTGAAGGTAAACAGCTAACTATCTCAAGTAGAGGAGCAGAAGCTATCGGAGTAGCATTATAAGAGGCATTTAGAGGAAATAGTGCACCAGAAAGCCTGTAAGTTTATTGCTGAGTGAAACCTTTGCCAAGTGATTGGACGGCTTTTTGGTTTTAATCTAGGATGTTGTGTGTTTGTAACGGAAGCATTGCCACCATCCCCTATTACTTCTTGTCTCTCTTTGCATCGTTCTCTTCACATCCCCCTCTCTCTCTCTCTCTTTCTCTTTACATCTCTCTCTCTCTCTGTCTCTCTTTAATCCATCTCTCTCCCTTTATATCTATCTCTTTATATATTTCTCTCGTGTAACTCTCATTCATCATGCACTGAATCTGGCTGGAAGTACTGTTCCACATTGTGAAACCCTTTCACCCAACTATCTCGCTCGCAATCTTGCTCTTCATAAAAACAGGAAATTGCTCTGTGGTAAATTGGAAGAAATTGTAGATCATTAGGTTAAATACATTGCAGTATTTAGTTTTGTCTCTTCTAAGTTCAAATCTATCAGGAAGGTGGAGGCAGTAAAATAAATACCAGTCATATATTAAGGGTTAAATCAATCGACTGAATACTTCCTGTTCTACACAATTTTTGTTTTGGCCTTGTGCTAATGTGAGAAATCATAATTATCATGATAACCATCATTATTATTGGAATAGTGAATTAGAGCTTTAGACAAAATGCCTTGTGGTATTTTTTTTTTTAATCTTTGCTTTCTGATTTTAAATCCTGCTGAGTTCATTTTGGCTTTTCATTTCTCTGGGGTTGATAGAACAAAATACCAGTCAAGTACTGGGATCACTAGATATTGATTGATCCTCTCCCTTCAAAATTCCTGACATTGTACCTGAATTGGCAACCACTATTATTCATCAGTCAGGCTTTTTCAAGATACATACATAGTTAAGAAACTGTTCTGCATACACTTCTGGAGGTATGTCGAACACTTGCTGTTGCATGTAGCATGGATCCACCTATCAGCAAAGTCGTAAAGAGTCTTTTGGGTGGGGAAGTCAGGCAGTCTTTATCTGTCTAGTTACAGTGGTTCTCAACAGGGGTCCATATAACATTTTGTTGTTAAAATTTATATGCTATAAATTGGTTTATACTTCTACAATGCGCAAAATATTTTTTTTATACAATTCCTTATAATATTTAATTATAAAAATATAATAGGATTTTTTAAGCCTCAAATGGCTATGGGGGTGGGTTGGCTTTTGAGTAAAATAGGAATCAAAGGGGTCCATAAGCAAAAAACGGTTGAGAACCACTGCTCTAGTGGCTTTGCCAAAAATGGTTGTGTGGTGAATGAGACTAAAAGGGCTGAAGACTGATACCATCCTCTTTGGCCAAACTTTGAACTTTTTCAAGTTGTACTTGAAAAGGAAAATGAGAGTGAAGTAGGCAGTGGTACCTTCTAGCAAATTTGTTGAAAGGTGGATGAGAATTGTGAGTATGACCCTATTGACTGGACCTGCTCTGAGCATAACCTGTATTGGAGGGCACTTAACTGTGATGTTCAGGATGGCTGAGGTTTTGTGGGATTTCCATAAGTAACCCTTGAAAGCCTCATTACTTTTCAAGAATTATTCATTGTTTGAATTTTTTGTTCTTTCTGTTATTTTCCTTTTTTTCACACTTTCTTTTATGTAACCCATTATGTTTTGTACTGTTCTCAATGTTTCTGTAAATCCTTGAGGGGTAATAAAGAAAGCATTATTATTCTTAGGGCAGCAGATTAAGGTGGCAGAGCCGTTAGCATGTTGGGCAAAATGCTTAGCAACATTTCATATCTCTGCTTTCTCAGTTCAAATTCTGCCAAAATTGACTGTGATTTTCATTCGTTTGGGGTTGGTAAAATAAGTACTAGTTTAACACTGGGCTCGATGTAATGTACTTAGCCCCTCCTTCAAAATTGCTGGCCTTGTGCCAAAATCTGAAGTCATTATTAGGGCAGCAAATTGGCAGAATTATTAGAGCTTTGAACAAAACACTTTGTAGTATTTAGTTGTAGTGCTTTATATTCGGAATTCAAATCTTGCCAAGATCCATCTTGCTTTTAATCCTTTCAGGGTCACTTAAATAAACTACTAGTCACGTACTGCAAAATGTGGCGATGATATCAACTAGTCACTCCCTCCTCTCTAAACAGTTAGCCGTTTACCTAAACTAGAAACAAGTATTATTATTGTTGTTACTGAGAGGTGATTAAAGAACTCAGAATGGAAAGTCACTGTGTTGAAACAGATGTATCCAACCCATGTTGGCTAGAAGAGCAAATGTGAGAATGATGATTATGTCTATTATGTTTTTAATTCAAATCCCATCAAGGCTGGGGGTCATGAAAATAAGTTAGCAAGAAAGTATTGGAGTCAGTTAGATTGATTATATCCTTCCTTTTTGTTGTAAAGTTAGAGACAATTTTTATCGACTCACATTCTTCTATGTCTTGTGGTTTTGTTAAAAAAAAAAATCAATATTGTCATTATGAATTAAATCTGAGATGGAGAATAGAAAGACTCTCTAACATTAGATATGTGGTTGCATGACAACCAATAGCTGCAGGTTTCTCCTGGAAGCATGTATCTATGTCTTGGTCAACCACAAACAATAGATGCATATTTGCTTCTGGTTGGAGGATATATATATATCTACTTAGAATCAGCAGAGTGGCAGAGTTGATTGTGTTTTCACCAGCTCTTGCCTCAGCATTTACTATAGCCCCTGAGAATGCATCACAGTCAATTAATTCTTGCCTTAACTAAAAATATAACAGAGTGTAGAGAAATATCTAAACTTTATTTCTCAGCTTCACCAGCTCTGCTCACTGACATTTGTCAAAGAATTAATATTTCCTAAAGCTGCTTCTTCAGTTTCTGCCACATTTTAAATACTATAATAAGATGAAGCCAAATAGAAAGATGGACACCTACAACCATAGCTCCTCAGAATATGAAAAATTAATCGGTTAACAGTATGAAAACCAGGCTGAAATTTACCAGGAACCTGGCAGAAGCAATGCTAAATGCACAAAAGTCTGGTAATACATTTATTTTACACATCACTTTTTGATTATCACATGGAACTAATGTTCGAAATAACACATGTGTAATACCACATATGTCAACATGAAGCTTTCCTTTACAGGTGATGATGTTTATAGTAGTTATTGTAATGGCTGTTATAATGGTAATAACAATAATAATAAGCAGTGTCATCATTAGTTTCTTTCAGTGACCAAGCAAGCGCTGTCAGGTGTCACATACATTTTCCATATATTTTTTAAAAAATTATTCTCTTTTGCTGCTCTCAAACTTTCCCAAAAAACTGAAATGGCTAGTTTAAATCCCGAGGAGAGAGCAACAATCACAGATGTTAACCTGACTTTCTGCTAACTAACCATCCATCCATCCATCCTTCCTTCCTTCCTTACTGCTGCTGCAGCAGCAAAACCAACAGTTGCCAATCCCTTTACTAGGTTACTCAAAGGCAAAAACAACAACACAGGAAGTAACAATTTCCAACCCTTTTTTCTGTGGCTCTAGGCTGAGTCAAAAACACCAGCAACAACTCATGAAGTAACAACAACAATACTGTTACCATGGCTACAGAAATTGGCTGCAAGGACAAAAGCAACAATAATAATATCATCATCTTTGAAGGATAGCCCCAAAAGGTCTAAAATAAACAGCTTGGCTACATTAAAATTTTTTTTCTATCCACATATTAAACACCATGCTGTTTTGAACATTAGGAATTCCTAAAATTACATTACCATAGGTATAGTTTTAGTTTCTCTTAGAAGGATATAATTCTAGTTTCTTCAGGATGCAGGCATGGCTGTGTGGTAAGAAGCTTGCCTCACTACCACATGGTTCCAGGTTCAGTCCTACTGTGTGGCACCTTGTGCAAGTGTCTTCTACTATAACCTTGTGCTGACCAAAGCCTTGTGAGTGGATTTAGTAGATGGAAGCTAAAAGAAGCCTTTTGTTTGTGTGTGTGTGTGTGTGTGTGTGTGTGTGTACATATATATATATTCCCGAATTTGTGTAAATGTGTATAGAATAATATATCAGTTGAATAAAGTTACAATATGGTCTGGTTTTCATGTTTTTTATTATTGCATTTTTAAAAAATTCTTTTATAATGTTGAAGTATGTTAAATATTAAAAAAATATTTTATAGTGTTCATAAAGTTCAATTAGCACTTTCATACGTTTGTAGTAATCATCAGATTTCAAAATTTATTGACTGACAGTCGAGTTTGGTCAAAGCACAAGGTTTATAGTAGAAGACACTTGCCCAAGGTGCCACACAGTGGGACTGAACCTGGAACCATGTGGTAGTGAGGCAAGCTTCTTACCACACAGCCATGCCTGCATCCTAAAGAAACTAGAATTATATCCTTGAAGATGGACATTAAATGATGATGATGATGATGTGGTTGGCCTCCTGTCTCAACTGGAGCTAGTAGGTCTCAACCATAGGAATGGTAAGTGCACTGATGGAATTACCCTCTTCCCATTTGAAGGAGGCAGAGCCCTAGACTAGGACACAACGTGCAGCAGCATGTTATCCAGCTCCAACCTTGCTGCATCAGCTGCAAACCCAATTCAGTTGACTATGTTCTTATCCCCACCCCCAACATACCCCTTTTCTCTCCTATTTTCTTTTATCTGAATAGTAGGTCACTGTTGTAGAGTAAAACAGGTGATAGTGTGTTGATTTGACTAGTGCTCGGTAAATCTGATCAAGTAGTTAATAATCAATATGTGAAAATACAAGGTGGTTCATAGAAAAGTAGCTTAAGTTCCCTAGCATAGTGTAACTGCAGAAATAAATTTACACACGCAAAAGCACCCAGCCTTTTGTTTGCAAGTGTCCTTATGTTATTTCAACTGCTTGTCACTACTGAACAAGGATGGAGCACTACTTGACTATCTGCTATCTTATCCTCACTGCATTAGTTGATTGCAAGATTGCAATGAAGGGACATCTCTAGCCTTTTCTGCAAGATGATGTACTTAATAGCGGAAAGAGTGGAGATTGTGGAAGTGTATGTAAGAGCAGGTTCTGTTAAGCAAATGCGTGAAATTTTTGAAGTCAAGTTTTCAGGTAAAGGCTTACCAGCAAAGAGAATGATACGAATGTTTGTTAAGAAGTGCACAATGCCCCCAAACAAGCAGGACCCTACAGTTTGAACACTGGAAGTTATATTCAGGGCATTCACCAAAGGATTACTTGAAGTCCAAAGAGGTTACATGTATATTGGTTGAGCAGTCTCACATAAGCAGGAGATCATGTTAAAGGGTGTTGAAAAGTCTAAAGTTGAAGCCATATCATTTTACATGTGTACAGCAATTAAAAGTCTATTTTTTCAGTTGAAATGACACACTGACACTTGCAAATAAAAGGCCTGGTTGCTTTTTCATGTGTGTAAATTTATTTCTGTATTTAAACTATGCTACAGAACCCAGGCTATTTTTGTGTGTGCCATCCTGTATGTATATACATACCTGTCTGTTCATTATTTGTAAAACTAAGTACTTGAAACTATTGTAAAAGCCTTTTGACGTAACTAAAGCGAAATTTTAATGTTGTTGAGTTATAAAGTTGGTTGTGTGGTGGACTTGTTTGCAAAAATTGTTGTTGTTCTCACTAAATAGGTACTAACTAAATATACACTAGATTATCATTATTGTCCTGTCACAGATAACTGAATGTCTAGTTGGTCTTGTTATTGTTGTTTAACCCTAGGTGAGTACTTAATGAGCAAACTGTTGAAGGGGTTTCGGTCATGACCATCCCATCTTTTTTTGTTATGGATCCTACAGTCACATTAACTAATGTCTCTTTTCCTAAGATGTAAGGTGTGACTTAATCATGATTTAGTTGCTATCTCTTGCATGATAATCAAGCACATAAAAAACTACCTGTCTTATGTAAATGTACAAGTGTATGTATATAGAAATACATTTGTGTTCAGCTACTTTTGCACTTTTAGTGCTGTGAGCCACTGCTGTGTGTGTGTACCTGTCTTCCTTTTGTTGACTGTTTTGTGGTGGTAGTTGTAGGTGGTTTGGTTTCATGTGTATTCTCGAGAGTTGTTTGTTTATTGTGTGTGTGTATGTGTGTATTAGCTTTGTTTGTTTGGTTATTGTATATTCGTTAGCCTTTGCTCTTTGGTTAGTGTGTTTGTGTGTGTGTATGTTGGCTGTGGCAATTTGATGAGAGAGAGAGAGTTAGTGTGTTTGTGTCACTTCTGTAAGAATGATGGCAATGATGATATTTGTTGCAGAATTTTTAGTTTTATTTGAATTACAAACTTTGGTATTTGCACATTTCCTAAGGGAACTTGTGACATCGCTGAGAATTGAAACAGCTGCAGGTTGGCTGGCTGGTTGAGAAAACAGAACAGTTATGTGATCATAATCATCATTGTTTTAACATCCACAAGGGTAGCCATTTTGGGGGAAGGGGATAAGTTGATTATATCGTCTTCAGTGTTTTGCTGGTACTTAAATTTATTGACCCTGAAAGGATGAAAGGCAAAGTTGACTGGCGAAATTTGAACTCAGAAAATGATAATAATAATAATAAGAAGAAGAACAATGTTGGTGATAATCAAGATAATGGAAGTGATAATGGTAGTGGTGAAAGTAATAGTAGTATTAGTAACACTAATAAGTTATGATTTAGGCACAAGGCCAGCAATTTTTGAGTAGGGAGGAGCACTAGTACTTGGCTGGTCCTTTACTTTGTTAACTCCGGAAGGATGAAATGTGAAGCTGACCTCAGTGGAATTTGAACTTTGAATTTTTTTTTTCATCTTTTAGTCAGGTAGGAAGACTGATCTTTCACATGGCCTCTAAGATGAAAGAAAGAAAAAAAGAGGGTATCCTCAGTGAATGGGAAGAACCAGAATAAATACAAGGCATTTTGTTTGATGCTCAACTGAGTCTGGCAGTCCATTGCCCTTAGCCATAACACCAATAAAATAATAACGGTGATGATGATAATTCTTACTGCTATAAGTATGTGGTCTGAATTTTTTTGGTGAGGGGCTAGTTAACCAGTGGGTGCTATGTCTTTTCGTCTAACATCACTTTGTCAAGCATCTTTTCGTCCATGTCTTTTGATCCGACATCTTTTTGTTGATGATTCTTTTTGTCCAATTTTAAATTAACTCTTTAGAAAACAAAGTGTAATATCTCTAATGATATATTCACAGAACTTTGACAAGCTGCTTTATAGGATTGTTATTGTTCTTTTTCCTTCAGTGTGAACAGTTTTACTTTCTCTTTTTTCTTCTCTCTCTTAAATATGGTGCTGTGTGTAGAGAGTGCTGCAAATTTAGTGTACACATTTTTAATTTACCCATCCCGAAATGACAAAGTTCATAGTATTGACTAAAAACAAAAATGAAAAGTAGTTGATGAAAGCAGTTACATCTATGATTTTCATTCGAGCTATACAAAACTAGGAAAAGAATACTGGAGATGTGAGAAAAGAAGGTTGTGTCCAGTGTGAATTCACACAGTAATGGAAAACAATGAGCCAAAAATTATTTAGTTTTCTAGTGAGCACCTTCATCCAACTGATGTAGATTCATTAAATGCTAGAAAAGCAGTTGAATAAATAAGCATGAAGTGGTGGAAAACAACAGCAAGTTTACACAGCTAACAGAAAATACTTACTCTCAACTTTCTCGTTTGCCTGTATTTTCAAGGATTATTCAGAGGTGCTGACAAAAAAGTTCTGGATTTCCCACTAATTCAGGAGCTAGAATCGGTTTTGAAATACCTGAAGAATATTGTAAACTTGATTATGGTGAACAGTTTCTGAGATATGGTTTGGGTATCGAGGATCAACTGCATATTGGTATTTGCATCAGAAAGTGCCCTTCAGGATATCGCATCATATCGTCATTGGACATGTGATGGAATGTTCAAAATTGTGCCAGAACAGTGGATTCAACTGTTTAGCATTCATGTGCAAGTTAAAGGTAGCAGTTTTCCACAGGTATTAGCATTACTGCTGAATAAAACGAAGCAGACATACAAATTAGTTTTCAGGCAATTGAAAATTATGCAACCTAATGCATATCCACTTGATTGCATGGCAAATTTCGAAGTTGCAGTTCATGAGGCATTTAATTCATCATTCCTTAATTCATCTATCGTGGCATGTTTGTTTCATTTGAGCCAATCAGTATTTCGAAAAATTACAGGTTTAAGCCTCAAAGAAAAATACAATAAAGACTCTGAATTCTGTCGTAAAATTCGGTGTTTTTCAGTATTAGCCTGCCTACCTGTTGGAGGTGTGAAAGAGGCCTATGAAGAATTAATAGACGATGAAGAAATACCTGCTGAATTCATCGCTTAGTTTGACTTGATTTACATAGGTGTTGTGAGAGGACATGGTGCTAGACAAAGGAGAGAACCACCTACATTCCCGATAGCTGTATGGAATGTTAATCAGCATATTCTTCAAGAGCTTCCCAAAACAAATAATAATGCTGAGGGGTTTCATTCTGTGATAAAGCATTCGATGGGTGGAGCACATTTGAATATTTGGAAATTAATCAAAACTCTGAAGGAAGAGGAAGGGTTCGTTTGAGGTAAAATGACTAAAATTCTTTGAGGAGATCCGTCAGATTCATGCACACAATATTGAAGAATAACTGAGCACCTCAAAAGAATTTGAACTCAGAATGTAGCAAAGAGTGAAATACCACTAAGCATTTCGTCCAGTGTACTAATGATTCTACCAGCTTGCTGCCCTAATAGTGATAATAATAATAATAGTAATAATTGCTTTTATTTGCTACCAGGATGAAGGGTGAGAGGGACACTACAAAAACAGACATAAAATATGGGAGTTTACGTATAATGAAGTGATTAAAAAAATGTTTCTAAGCGTAATAATAATTATAATAATTTCAAATTTGGCACAAGGCCAGCAAGTTTGGGGAGGGGGTAAGTCAGTTACATTGGCCCCAGTGTTCAATTGATACTTATTTTATCGACCCCTAAAAGGATGAAAGGTGAAGTTGACCTCGGTGGAATTTGGACTGAGAACATAAAGAAGGATGAAATGCTGCCAAGTATTTTGTCTGGTGTGCTAACAATTCTGCTAGCTTGCCATCTTAATAATAATAATGATAATCCTTTCTACTAAAGGCACAAGACCTGAAATTTTGGCGAGAGGGGACTAGTCGATTACATCAACCCCAGTGTTTCACTGGTACTTAATTTATTGATCCTGAAAGAACGAAAGTCGACCTTGGCAGAATTTGAACTCAGAACATAAGGATGGACAAAATGCCACTAAGCATATTGCCTGGTATGCTAATGATTCTGCCAGCTCGCTGCCTTAATAATAATGATGATGATAATGATAACAATAACAAATTGATTTCTTTTAATTAGGCATAAATAAGGACATTACTATAAGAGTGGGTTACTTGAGAATGCATTTACCCTTACTATTTTACTGGTATTTATTTTATCGAACCTAGTAGCATATGAATACAGAAACTTCAACAGCTAATTAAATTCTATAGTATGTCAGTCTTGTGTGCTATCATTTGTCTCAATTCACAACCCATGACGCTGCTACTGCTGTTCATTATAGTAATGTAGTGATAGTCATAACATGTTCTGAGTAGCAGCAATATGTATGTTGGCTATTATTTTTTTTCCTTGTTGTGACTAGGAATAAATACCCCGCCAGATTGAAACAAGGGTAAAACAGCATGTTGTTAAGGATCAAGCTGTTCACAAGATCTTTTCTTAAAAATTTTACATAGTGAAATACATTGCAACATTTTGAAAGTTTGTGGTAAGTAGAATCTGTTTCATGAATTCATAAAACAGATGCAACTCCCCACCAGCTTACCTTCTAGTCTGTGGTGGTTTCCTTTTATACAATATCTTAGTAATGCTGCTATTGTAGTTTTATATTCGATGAAAAGCAACCTACCTGCTAGCTACACACTGTTTAGATACACCTTCACTTATATACTCACTCAGTACATTGTTTATTTTATTTGTACATGGTTCTGTTTAGTCTAAGTTCATCAGCCTGTTTTTTTTTCAAGATCCATTTTGGCATTGTAAAGAATGAAAATATGAAAGACAAAACAAATGAATGACATGATGAAATCCAGCTTCAGATCAATGTATAAACTCTTATTAATTTAATAGTAGTTATTATTGTTACTATAGAGTTGAGGGTGTGACAAGAAAGAAACTTGTGATATATCATTATATATCCTTATGTTTAGTGTTGAGATCTCATTAGTGTCTGACAGTCGATTCTGTTTTTATATTTTGTCATGGGTCTGATGGAACTTGTTGAGGCAGATTTTCTATGGCCAAATGCCCATCCTGTTGCTAAACCTCACCTGTTTTCATGCAAGGTAATATTTTCCTGTAACCAGATATGTTTTTCATGGAAAATTGGAACTGAACAACCCCACTAGTATGACAGTAATGCTCATTTACAATCATCACATGATATCTAGACAGCGGTATACATTAATTACACACATATACAATTGCTTTATCAGTTCCCATCTACTAAATCCATTCACAATGCTTTCATCAGTCTGGGTTTATGGTAGAAGATCTCACAGTGAGACTGAACCTTTGACCACATGGTTGGGAAGTAAGCTTCTTAACCATACAGCCATGTCAGCCTGTATCTTACATTATGTGCCATAGTATTAATCTACTCTAGATATCTATATCAATTTTTGTTCTGTTATATTTTTAGCTTCTGAGTTCTGCCCAAGCCCCCCTATTTCTTTTTAAAGTAGCTTTAATGATTTCCTGGCAAGCAATCCAGCTTCTCTTTGAATTTGTTTCTATTCTACCGAAGTTCTTCAATCTTTTCCATTGAAAATGTATTTTATCCTTCAATGTGGCATTCTTTCAAATATATTAATTTAATCAATGACCTTCTCTGATTTAATTCAGCAAATTGAATGACTCTTTAGCTTTAGCATTTCATGCTATCATTTTATGAAAGGTAATCTTAGCCACTTCCTAGAGTACAGCCGAGCTAACCTTGGAACTGTGCTCTATTTCCATGAACCATATTCATATTGAAGAAATCTCCACCACATACTTGTTGCTGACAATTATATCTAATTATATTTCCTAAAAGCATCATTACCTTATTGTAGCTAAATCTTCTGAAGAAATCTAACCTTTACAGTACTGATTACTTGCTTGATTCTACTTGATTGTATAGTTTAATACTGAAATAGGCATATGCTTTACATATATCTAATCTGTATCAATCATTGGGATGGAATATGTTAAACTTCGAAAATGCACAACCAGACACTTCATGCAACCATGTATAATTTTCTTTGTACATGTTTTAGTATATAATTTTTTCTTTTCTGTATAACTCTTGTGCTTCTATTTATATATCAATTACTATGATTAAACCCTTTCCCTTCTCATAGTTTTCTTTTGAACCTTTTTTTCTCTTTTTTTTTTTTTTTTTTTTTTTGTAAGACTATCAGTTGTTAAGGAAATTTTAGAACTAACTCTGTGATGACAATGTTGTTAACTTTGAAAAGTCCCTCTTAGTGATCATGTGGAGTTGTATCACTTCTGTTACTTCTATTATTAATTTTGGGTAAGTTAAGCGGTTTGCTGTCCCTTTCTTTGGCCATATCTGACCCGAATATTCTACCTGTTTTATTTTCAAACTGGCCTGATCCAGCCTTTCCCTATCCTACAATATCATACAATATCCTACAATATCATACTAAAAAATAAGCAATCACATCATCGAAATCTCAAAGCTACGAGGTAAGGTATGATTAATTCAAAACAATGTGAATAAACGAGTATCACATTTGACAGAGTAATCTGAATGCGAAAAGGTTAAACCTATTTATGCTCTTCAGTTATTGTTATTTAGCTTCAAATCAAACCTGATCAAGCAGAACTATGATCAGAAGTATTCCAGCCATGATCTTACCATCTTTTTAGACACATATTTAGAACAACATTACCTTATGTCTTCTTTATTTCAGTTAGTGGGGTGTGATTTGAGGAATATTTGGTTCCTATTTCTAGCAAGTTGAATGACTGTATAGAGACTTTCCTGTATTTTAATGTCATATGTAGCATAGCTCTGTCTATCATTTGCTTCATGTTTTAATAATTCAATTTGTATAGATTGTATAGGAATAAATGATTCAATTAACTGCCAATAACATTTTTTACTGTTATTTCAATAATTATATATTATATATAATTATAATTATATTCAGTGATGTTTTTTTTTAATTATCTTTTCTGGAACTTATTTATATTAAATATATCTTGTCTGGAATTTGAGTTCTATACAACTTTTTTTCAGAGATTGTGTATATATGTATTTAATGATTTGATATGAATATAACCTCCTTAAATTCTGATCACAAGTTATCTTGTTGCTCTACCTCATTTTTCAACAAAACTATCTTACAACTATTTGGTTAAAATGAATGATATCAAAACAGTAGCTAATAGCTTTATGTAAATATTTATGCTTTCCAATGATGTTCCCCATAATATTCCTTCTGATTTTTGACATATTTTATTATTCATGTCTTTTAAATTCCTAGCATCTGTGGATCCTTTTTTACTTGCAATCAAGTGCTGAAAAAGCCCTAAATCTGTCTGTTTGTAGTGATGGCATCTTCTCAACATAACAAAATCTACATTAATAAATCTAGGCTCTTGAGACTGAACTATTATAGTCTTCATATCGTCTAATATAATTCTATTGTCTACCATATTTGTGAGATAATCTCAATAGGCTAGCTACATGCTATGATACTGCAACTCATTTCAAGCCCCAATTTTGTATTTGCTTCATCCTTTTGAAATCGGTTTCCTCATTTTATATTTTTGGTTTAACATTATTACTATGTCTTCTGCTGATATTAAGATTGTGCATGTGTTCTGCCTATTAGTTTCTTGTCTTGTATGATGTGATTTTGTAGAAGTTGCTGTCATGTAATTTAATGCTGCACCAAAGAATGCAATCTTTTCCCATGATGCATCATTTTCCATATACTGAATTGCCTTCAGCATAGTTGATGTTTGCCAATATCTGTCTCTTGTTTATTGCTCTCCAAATGTAGGTTTTTCTTTTTGAAATATGTTTAGTTTTCTGTTAATTATTTGTCAAACACCATAACCAAATAGCTATTGTTATATGACTAATCAGTATAGTTTAGGTCTTGTATAGTCGGTATCTGATATAATGGCACTGTCTGGTTTAATATGATGTGAAAAGCTCAAAAGAATATAGTCTCTGGAGTTAAGATAGCTTTAACGAAGTTACTTTTTCTTTTATAATTGAGATTACTTTAATTCTTCTTTGAATATTATTAGTCCAGAGATTCATTTCTTTCAGTGCTCATTTGCTAATCAAAGTAGTCTATTACATTTTTTAAATATTTCAAGTAAAATCTTAGTTGAAAATGTTATTATATTATTATCATCATCATCTAATGTCTGTATTGCATGCTGGTATAGATTGGACAATTTGATAGGATCCAACTTAGTCAGGGGGCTGTGTTAGGCTTGAATGTCTGCTTAAGCAAGGTTTTTTTCAGCTGGATATCCTAACTAATACAAACCTCTTAATAGTGTGTGTCATTATCATCTTCATCATCATTTAACATCTGTTTTCCATGCTGGCATGGGTTGTGTACACATGTACACACACACACACACACACACACACACACACACACACACACACACACACACACACACACACACACACACACACACACACACACACACACATGCGTGCGCATGCATGTGTGTGTGTGTGTGTGTGTGTGAAAAGAAATTTCAATAGAGGGTAAGCAGTTGTGTTCCAAACCTATATGCAAATAAATAATATAGCTTTCTAATTTTATGGAATATTTATGAACTGTCAATAATTTTGGATTTAATTAAACTATAGGTAGTCTATTCTTGTTTGAAATACATGGTCATGAAAGTATTGGTGAATTGGAAGTTTAAACTTTACTGAAGCTAAAGTTAAACAATTTACATAACTTTCTTTAGTCTACCAAGCTGAAAAATACACATCACTTTTCCTTCATAGGAGTTCAGATGCAGAAAATATGTTCCAATAGCAACAGACCTTTCTTGGTGAGTGGGGATGGTGTAAGATGGAAGAGCAGTTATCTTCATATGTTGGATTAGTCAGTTATTCCTATTGTTGAACTTAATAATGTAATATTGAATTTAACATATATCTTTTTATACCTCTTATATATAGTATACTAGCAGAGGCACCTGGCGTTGCCCAGGAATGAAATTGTTCCTTATATGTTGGAATAAAAAAGCAAAATATGTTGTGTAGAAATTTGCTATTCTAAATTTAATTTATTCTTCAATTGGGATACAATTGATTTATTCTAATAAATTATTTCATTATACAAAAAACAAAAAAAAAACAAAAACAAAAAAAGAACGAAAATACAAAATTTACCACTTTTATGAAGGGAAATAAATTCTATCACCTATGTTCTGGATAAAGAACATTCTTTGTTTTCTGGTTTGGAGCATAGACAAATAAGTTTTGTAAACTACCAACCCTGGAGCGACTAACATAAAATTGACCGTGAGAAAAGCAAGGCTCACTTAAGTGCAAGCCAGTAAATTTCAAAGTTTGACCTTGAGCTTTACTAATAGACATTGCGAAGCAAAGTCACACTGAGAATTGTGTTCTTTTGAACTCAAATGGCATGTCTGTTGGTTTGATTGGAATTTTTGGAATGAAAACCTCTTTCTCAGAGGCATATCCAATGATGATGGTAGCTTCTATCACTTTAGGTGATAATGTCTTCACAATCAATCTTGTCCCATTGCATAATTTCGGAGGATCTAAATTTCTTACATGCATTATTAAGACTCCTACCTTCAGAAAAAGTTTATGTGGAGGAGTTCCAAGTGGCTCAAGAGAATTAAGGAACCCTGTTAGGTAATGGACAGCTACTTAATCAACTGATTTATACTCCTTAATGACTGTTAAAATCTTATTCATTAATTCATGGTTAATCCTTGCTACTGTCTCATTTTTTGGAGCAAGAATTGCCCTTTCACACAACCATTTATGTGAATTACAATTATTACTTAAGTCTGGAAATACCCTGTTCTTCAATTCAGCTGGGGAATTCACCATGATAAGAATATGAACCAAATTGATATCACCATTCCTATCAAATGGTACTTTCTCATTTCCTAATTGGAGGAGCCAAGTTGAAAACTGTTCTGCACATTGGTCCCCATGTAATAAAGCTCGCACGTTAGTATTGAAGGAGAATTTCTGTACTTTATTCCACAGGTATGAAGACTTAATGCATACTTTTATTTCATCAGATTTTGTTCATCTCTGAATGACTGGTAATATCTGTCTGAAGTCTCCTGATAAAACTAATGTAACTCCTCCCATAGATTTATTATTGCCTCTTATGTCTTGTCTTATCAAGAGCTTCCATCACATCTCTATGTGACATGGTGCATTCATCCCAAATGATCAGGTGGCATTGGCACAACACTTCTGCTGAACCTGAACCTTTGCATATGTTACAAATTGGACTGTCGTTTGTGACCAGGTTTAGCATTAATTTAAAAGCAGAATGAGCTGTTTGTCCTCCTGGGAGAAAGGTGGCAACAATGCCAGACAATGCTACAACTGCAATTCTTTTTTGATGCCTTACTTTGAAGAGAAGCAATGTTGTTACAAATATCTTACCTGTGCCACCAGGAGCATCAAGAAAGAAAATTCCTCTGCTTTTTTTCTCTGACTGACGAAATAATTTTATCATGTGCACAGCATTGTCCTGGAAGAAGTTTAGGTTCATGTTTGTTCACAAATGCAACCAAGTCTGTGATGTCATAATTTGTCTCTCTTGCTATGTCTCTTGAAGTTAAATCACTAATTTGACGGTTTGTTTTTGACAGTCCAGAGTCAGACTTTTGCAAATTTTTGCCTCCCATGGCCAAAACTTGATCCTCAAGTGCTTGGTTGAAAATTGTTTCAAAGAACTGAATATTGATCTCTGGGTTCGACTGTTGAACTGCATAATTTAAGTCCTCAGTCATATCCTCACAATGTTCCATCCGAAGCTGTAAGGGACTGCCAAGTTGACATGTTCAGTATAATTGCAAAAAGGTTACGGAGTTTCTTTGGAGAATCTGATACTGTTGCTTCAGTTAATGCTAGATCCCAATGCTCATCATTTTCTAAAAAACCTTGTTGATAACATGCTTCCCTATAAGTTTCACACACATGACCATTTACCCTCCTCGAATCTTGGAATGATTTGGGACCACGTACTTTATGCAAAAGGAGCTGTAAGTAGTAGTATTCTGCTTGGCTTGGGTGGACACTGTAAAACTCTTGCAAGAGTGTCAGCCTCATGTTTCCCCTTGTGTCATTTATTGTTTCCCCAGGTGTAATACTTGGGTAATTGTAGGTAAAGGAGTTTTCTTGCATCTTCATCTACTTGACACAACTTAAAAAAGGCAGTAAGGGTAGTTTCTTTTGGAGAAAGTGCTTGTTCCAAAGCTGTTTGTTTTGTAAAGATAACCCTGTGACCATTCTCTAGATGGACACTCAGATGAATGATGGCTGGGTGCCTCTTATGAATGGGAAAATTGAAGATGCACCAAAAAGCCTCATTGGTACTGATGTATCTTCCTCTGTCATACTGTGCAACTTCATCATTCTTATTCATCTGCTGACTGCCATTCTGCAAAGTGTGTCTGTTGCAGCATCTAAACTTTTGTTTATATATTTGCAAACGTACTTAATAGAGTTAACAGAGTTGCAGAATTCAACATTGACTCTGGTTACCTGTACTCATCTTTGCTTCACTGTAGAATACTGATCATCTATATCTACCCTGTCTCCTCTTGTAGAGAGAAAGAACATTCTTTTAAGAAACCTTTTGGAAAATTAAAATGGGGATTAAACAAAAAAATGAGTTACGTGAATATCTTCACAAGAATGATTGACTTAAATGGTGAATCTGGAATGCCCTGTGCACGCACACGTGCGTGCACACACATACACATGCACACACACATACACACACACATGCACATACACACACAGAGTATCAAACATCAGAGGAAATGGATGTGTGTGAGAGAGAGAGAGAGAGAGAGAGAGAGAAAAGGGGTGTGTTTTCATGTATACATACGCATACATGTTTTTTGTATGTATGTGTGCATATGTTTGTGAGAGAGTGCTACTTAGACATCACTCTCTCTGTGTCTCACACGCACACACACATACAAAAAAGATGTATGCATATGTATTTATCTATGTATACATGACAACATACCCCTTCTCTCTCTCTCTCTCTCTCTTTTACACACACACACACACTTACATAAATGTATACAAATGTACATACAAAAACATGTGTGCATGTGTGACTAACTACAAACACACAGAGCTGAACACGCTGCACAAAGGGTAAATAAATAAAAAAAAATTTACGGAAATTAATGAAGTGTGTGGATTCAAGCGAAAGAGTGCCCATACTTTTTTGGATGTCCCATGTTGAATTGCAAAATTCTAATGTGATATTTGTGTAATGACGAAATCAAACCTGGAGTGAGAGAGTGAGAAAGAGAGAGAACATCATAAACAATGAATGAAATAAACATGAAATGAAAAAATTGTATAAATAAAATCTTGTTGAAAACTATCTTGTACTGAATATTTAAATTTGTGAACTTGGTAAATATTTCTTTCAGTAATTTAGCGTAGTTGTTTGCAAATAGCGAATTAAAACTTGAAAAGAAAATGTTAAAATAGAAAGTGTGAGGTTTTGCAAATGAAAACGGAAAATTTCCCTGTTGCTATGTCAATACTGGAAGTTGACATTGAGAAACCTTTTTAAAGAAGTGAATCATATATATAAAAACAATACTATTTATCTTTAATAAAAAAATAAACTGAAGACCTGTATCTGAGGTTAAATTATTCATGCATTCCAAGTATGGAAGCAATTTGCGCTGCTGTTTCCATGTGAAAAGCAAATACACACACACACACGTCTATTTTATATAAGAGATAAGATATCAGGCAAGTGAGTTAATATGGTACTGGACAATTAGTTAAGAGCTTAATAGTTTGTATCCTGTCATCAACACTCCATGTTTCTAACCAAGGTGTTTATTTCTGAACTGTTGATTCCACCAAGTTCTAAGTTGGTACCACAAGTAGTATAACTGATTGCTTCAAACAATCCACCATTGCACTGTGGAAGTGACAAGTTGTAGTTATTCATTGGTTTACACTGATGAATTCAGTCCTCTTATAAGAATAGGGAAAGCTTTTTGTAATAGACCAACATCCTAGCCAAGGGAAGATTTATGTCAGATCTGTTTAATACCATGAAGGCTGAACTTAAACATTGGCTTCATGTATCCTAGTAATTTGGAAAATAATAATTACAACAGGAAATAAAACACACTTCCTTATTGTAGCAGTATTAAATGAAGAAGCCTTACTAGGCTTAGAATGTTGACAATCATTGATATTCTTTGACAAAGGCAATATTGATTTTAGTTTTGCTTTAATGTTTCTTGTTTTTCTTATGCATAAATTTCCTTTTGTTTTTGTTGATGTTATTTTAAATAAGTCATTGGTATTGATATATGCATCAAGAAATTTTTTTTCATATTTCTATGCATTGTGAAGGTTTGAAGAAAGATTTCTTTTTAGGTTATTATTTTTTTTCCTGTAGTCTTAAACCAACTTTGCTTTTAGTAATCTTACTGTAAGTTGTTAGTATTTAGCCCCATGTCATCTCCTATTGATCAAGCAGACCATTTATTCTAGTCATAATCATCATATACCTTTTTTCGAATCATTATGTATTTAAAACTACATTATTCAATGTGTCATTTCTTTTTTGAGATAGTAGGATATAATTGGACAGAGATTTAGTTGCTATTTCTAACCAGTCACACAAGCCTGATACCACATCTATTTATTCTCTGTTTGTGTTGTAAACTCATTTTCTTGCTGTTTGTCCTTGAACATATTCCTTGTTATAAAGCCTAATTATGAAATTTTTACTTAATAAGATATTCCTATAGTTTTTGCTGTTTCTCTCTTCTGAACATGAAATCTTATCCTGTAATAGAACTGACTTTGTTGCTATTGCTCTTATTTGAAAATGTATAAATTCATTGTACCCACTCCTGCTGTTTGAGAAAAAGCTGAATTAACTTTATACAATCAGGTTATCCCCTTACATATGACCACTTCATTCTGTGTCATGCAATATTATAAAATATAATTCTATTTTCTTAATCTCCCACTCACCTCTCAATGAAGTGTTTCAATGTTATTTGTTGATTTGCTGTTATTTGTTTTAGTCCTTTTGTGTACTAGTATGTACTTGTTAACTTGAATAAATGAGAATATCACGAATTTGAAAGTAATTTGTTTCCTGAATGGAAGTTAGAACTGATCTGCCCAGTTTATAGTAACTAAGATAGATTTATTGATAGCTATGACTGCTCTTTTGAACCAGTCAGTCATGACTAAAGCTGATCCGAGATTGAATGTTAAAAATTGATTAATAATAATGTTAATCTGTGATCATTATTGGGATGAGTGTTATCTTATGCATGATAATGCTGGTGATTTAGATAGTTCTAGGAGTGAGTGGTCTGTTCAACTATATTGGTACTTAATCCTTCAGAAGCTCTATTGTAGAATCTTGATGGTGAAGTTAGATTTAGCCTTAATGTATATACATGTGTTCATTTATCTCTTTCTAAATTTATGTTATAGTACAACTTGTAAAAGAGATATTGTTATTGTAAGTATTACAAATTATTACAATGAATGTGTACACATGCACACACACACACATACACACACACACACCTTTTACCAAATAATTTTAAATACGCATTTGATTGTTCGCATACTTTTCATGCTAACAATCAAATGTGTATTTAAAATTATTTGATAAAAGCTCTGTGTGTGTGTGTGCACATCATCATCATCATCATTTAATGTCCGCTTTTCATACTGACATAGGTTGGACGGTTTGACTGAGGACTGTCAAGCCAAAAGGCTGTACCAGGCTCCAATCTGATCTGGCAAGATTTGTACAGCTAGATGCCCTTCCTAATGCCAACCACTCTGAGAGTGTAGTGGGTGCTTTTCACATGCCACTGGCACATACAACAAGCTTCTTTCAGTTACTGTCCACCAGATCTACCTACAATGCTTTTGTCAATCCAAGGCAACAGTAGAAGACACTCGCCCAAGGTACCACGCAGTGAGACTGAACCCGGAACCATGTGGTTGGGAAGCAAGCCTCCTACCACACAGCCACTCATGCGCCTGTTGGAATTTCATTGATTGGTGTGTGTGTGCGTGTGTGTATATATATATATATATATATATATCTCACCTGGCATAAAGTCACTTCCCTTGATACTATTCCCCTCCCCTTAAGGTTGAGAGGAGTCTTGTGGTTGTCAGTTACTTGGTAACCTCACCAGTGCCGGTAACATGTACAAAGCTCTCAGTAAACTCTGTCAAGTAGTAGGCATTAGGAAGGCCATTCAGCTGTAGAAGCCATGCCAAAGCTGACATTGGAGCTAAGATCATCGTAATAATCTTTATTCTACAATTGATACTATTAATTGATAGCTTATCTCTTTTAATCTAAATGGTTTCATTAAGAGAACAAGATGTTACTGAATCAAATACCAAAGTGAGGTAAATAATAGTTTGTAGAATATGCAGTAAATCTTGCATTTGAATCTAGTGAAGGGGAATTACTTAGCTTATTTATACAGGAAGCAATTGAAAAATTAGCAATTAAAGATTTTAACTAGTTTCTATAGTTATAGTTTACAACTGGCTGGAATTAAATCTAATTTTCTTTAACAAATTATTAGCACTCAGCAGTGTTTATGTATGAGCAGAATTAGGTAAGTTGAAATAGGTTCGTCACATATTTCAACTGCTAAAAGGCAAATACACTGCAGTTACCATGGAGAATATATTTCTCTTATGGTAAGGTGTAAAAGCACCCAGTCCGTTCAGTGTCGCCATCTATTAGTAATCTCAGACATCAATGTTTCAAGCTTGTTGGCTATTTTCTTTTCTTACTTTTTTTTTTTGCTTTTGGTTTAATCTTTTACAGGTTTCAGCCAGTAGGCTGTTGTCATTCTGTGGTAGATGGCATGATTTACAGCAATCTGTCATCATTTCATTCCCAGTGCCTTCATGATTTTAAGCATTGTTCATCTACATCTAAATAATTTCATTTCAATGGCAACACAAAGACACTTGCCAAATATTCTTTGTACTATAGATACAAAGCCTGAAATTTTGTGGGGAGAAGACTGTTCAATTACATTGATCCCAGCAGTCAACTGGTACTTACTTTACTAGCTGCGAATGAATGGAAGGCAAACTCAACCTCAGTGGAATTTGAACTCAGAATGTAAAGCTAGAAGAAATGTTGCTAAGCATTTTGTCCAATACACTACCAAGTCTGCCAGCTTGCCTAATTAACAAAAAGTAGTACAGCTCTGTCTTATAGCATGTGCCTTCACCTCACATTTAATTTTTCTGAATAGTTTCTATATTCATAAACTTGCCTTTTTATGCCATAATCTTCCATCTACAATGGTACTTTATTCTGACAGGCTTTTTGTATATATGGTATTGTGTACTATATGCTAGAGAAATGAAAAATAAAGTTGACTTAAAGTCGAATTAAACTCGGAAAAATGAGCTTCTGAATTGTCTGTAATGAATAAAATATTTACATCTGTTCAAGGCTGATATATCACTAAGCACAGATGAAGAATTGCCTTCGTGCAGTAGTCTTGGCTAGATATGATTCTCATTAGAAGCTGTCAGATTTTTAGTTTTGGCCATTATATGGGGTAGGAGATGCTTTAGCTATGTATTTATTGTTTATAAGTTGGGAGCACGAGTTTTGGGTGAATGTTTCTTTAAGATATGTGGTATTGGTGCTTTTCAGTTGAAGTAGATTAAATTATTGGGTTAAAGTTTGAGAAATGATTTGATATATATAGCCAAGGAGCAATGTGTTGCATGTTGTACACAAAAGACTTTTTAATTAGTTGAAATTTCCAACTTAGCTGGAGAAAGGAGGCAAAAACCTAGTGTTAGTTGTCAGTGATTCACAAAAGAGGAGGGGGAGAGTTAATTTCAAGATGTTAAGGATTAACCTTTATCTTTCTAAGTTAATTTACAGGCTTAGGGAGTAAGTGTATGTTCAGGCAAGGTGAAGCTTCAGATATGTTTTGGGTTTTTAGAATTCATGTGGCTTTTTAGAATTAATCTGGACAAAATAGTCTATTCAAACTAGCTTGATCAGTTAATAAAGAATTTTATATATAAGCAGAGAGTTATGAATAAATTTTGGCTGATATAATTTGCATAATTAAAAGACATAATAATAAAGTTAAGAGAAAATAATTCAAATTAGATGTTTAGAGATTGTATGCAAGTGGTTTTCAGTGTTGAGATTGTTCATGAATATAGTCTATATGGTGAAATTGTGAGATGAGTGTAGCAGAGAACTGTTACTATAGTAATACATAAGGTAGAAGAGTGAGCTTTTTTGAGGCTCATTTGATTTGTCAGTGAAATCTGGAAAGTTTTGTTAGGATATGTAATGAAATGATGAGTCCTGTTTGGAAACTTCTCATCGAGTTGATCAATGTTGGATAGAGCAGAGCAATTTTGACAGAAGATTTTCTCATGTCAGATGCTGTCAGCAGTTTTATAGGTATCTTGGGGAAATATGTTCAGCTGTATCATGTTCATTCTAAGCTATGATTTATGTCAGTTTAAACTGTTCTTAACTGAAAGCTTCTGTCTTTGAGGTCTAATTATTTATAGGTTTCTCTGATTATACAATGTAATATATTTTTATTGTGGAATTTTCCAAATTAAGATGTTTTGACTTCCTTTCCATGAAGTATGAAATGTAATTTCCTTGCGATTTAAATATTTGAAGCAGATACTATGGAATGCTTTGTTCACTTAGATTGATTACTCCAGAGTGTTGAATGCCTCATAATAGCTGCTCATAACACTTTCTTTTTTCTTTTTCTTGATATGTTTGCCCAAGTTCTCCAGCAAAGTGTTATTGAGCCCATATGTCAAAGATGATTAAACACCACCAAATTAAAGATCTCTTGACATAAAACAGGCCTTTTGGAGTAGTTTTGGAAGCTTTTATTTGGAATATTCTTGTTTGATGGTTTATATTTGTGTTTATTTATCCTGTTTCTATTTTTTAAAAACTTTATATATTTAGTGCAGCTGAAATAGAATGAAAAATAGGAAAAAAAAAACCCAACAAATCTCTCTTTGTCATAATGTTTTATTCGTTGTGTGATTTCATGTGCAACATATCCAACATATTGATGAGTTTTAGCTGTCAGATCAATATTCACTCATCTGTAAACTTTTCAAGTGCTTGATGTCTCTGGAATTTAATGAAAGCTTTCAAGTTAGCCAATTGGTTTGTGCTGCACTCTTTCCCAGTTTAAAGTTTCCCTAAAGCCATGTGGCATTTTTTCTGTATTGACAGTCTTATCAGCATTTTTCTTACTGGTGACTATTTTGAATATTTTGAACTGAGCCAAGATGAAAATATTTAATTTGAAAGTAACATCAAAAGGAATTTGCATATAAATATCATGTTCGAACTTATCAAAGCAAAAGACTTGCTTTAGTTTACATGACTCAGTAAAGACTGTAGTAACCACAGTTAAGGCAATTAGATATATTTTCCACTTTTTAGATCATGCTGGTGAACTATCACTTCCATATTAATGTGTACAAAACTAAGGATCAGCAGCTGTAATTCCTTGCTTCTCATAGTTTACTCCAGATATAGCTTGTATTGTTAAAAAGTTTGCTTTGCAATGATATGTATCTGAATATCTTTTTCTTTTTAATTATAGTCAGGGTGGTCAGCAGTACTCATTATTATCTTTGCTGGCTCTCTGAGACAGGAGATTGATGTTCAACCCTTTAACATTCAAATTACTCTGTCGAATACAGACAAGGGTATACATACATACATAAACATATACATATATGTGTGTGCATGTGTGTGCGTGTGTGTGCGTGTGTGTGTGTGTGTGTGTGTGTGTGTGTGTGTGTGTGTGTGTGTGTGTGTGTGTGTGTGTGTGTAAGCACATGGCTTAGTGGCTAGGGTATTTGGCTCATGAACTATAAGGTCATGAGTTTGATTTCTGGCAGTGCATTGTGTCCTCGAGCAAGACACTTTATTTCACATTGCTCCAGCCCATTCAGCTGGCAAAAATGAGTAGTACCTGTATTTCAAAGGGCCAGCCTTATCACTTTCTACGTCATGCTGAATCTCCCTGAAAGCTACAGTAAGGGTATGCATGCTCTGTGGAGTACTCAGCCATTTGCATATCAATTTGACGAGCAGGCTGTTCCATTGATTGGATGAATTTGGCTATTCATTGTCATAACAGAGGGAGTGCCTGTTATATGAGCATGCGCACAGACAGACAGACACACAACGGGCATCTTTCAGTTTTTGTTTTCTAAATCTACTCACAAAGCTTCAGTCAGCCCAAGGTACTATGCAGTGGGACTGAACCCAAGACCACAGGATTGGAAGCAAGCTTCTTAACCAGAAGGTCACACTTGTACCAGTCATGCCTGTGCCAGTCGTACTTGTGCTAATTATTGTCAGGTCATCCAGTAATGTTAACTGTAATATGTATGTGGCACTCCATCAGTTGCAGAGACGAGGGTTCCAGTTGATCCGATCAACAGAACAGTCTGCTTGTGAAATTAGCGTGCAAGTGGCTGAGCACTCCACAGACATGTGTATCCTTTACATAGTTCTCAGATTCAGTTGTGACATGGAATGTGACAAGGCTGGGCCTTTGAAATACAAGTACTACTCATTTCATTTTCACCAGCTGAGTGGACTAAAGCAACATGAAATAAAGTGTCTTGCTCAAGGACACAACACGCTGCTTGTAATTGAACTCACAACCTTACGACCATAAGTTGAATACCCTAACCACTAAGCCATGCGCCTTCACATGTTAACAGTAACAATAGACTGATATCAAGACAGAGATTTCTCTTTCATCACTTCATACCTTGTGAATTGTGGTTCGGGTTCTTGAAACCCCATTGAGCTTTAAGGAGGTAGTTGTTATTGCTGTTTAGCCCCTAGTCATATCTGTGTGGAGGCGCAATGGCCTAGTTAGGGCAGCGGACTCGTGGTCATAGGACCGCAGTTTTGATTCCCAGACCGTGTGTTGTGAGTGTTTATTGAGCGAAAACACCTAAAAGCTCCACGAGGCTCCGGCAGGGGATGGTGGCGAACCCTGCTGTACTCTTCCACCACAACTTTCTCTCACTCTTATTTCCTGTTTCTGTTGTGCCTGTAATTCAAAGGGTCAGCTTTGTCACACTGTGTCACACTGAATATCCCCGAGAACTACGTTAAGGGTACACGTGTCTGTGGAGTGCTCAGGCATTTGCACGTTAATTTCACGAGCAGGCTGTTCCGTTGATCGGATCAACTGGAACCCTCGACGTCGTAAGCGATGGAGTGCCAACATATCTAACTGTACAGACCTATGATCAAAAGTGTTCTGACTATGATCACCCCAACCTTCTCATGGATATTATGTGTCTTTACATTATCTAATGTGCTTTTCCCTTTTCAAGACAATAAGGTGTAAGTCAAGGGAGATTTGGCTGCTTTTTCTAGCAGATCAAATGAACACATTAACGGCTCCTTGTTTACATGTTAGGTTTTTGGAAGTATTCTTTTACCACAAGTGCAAGTTTCTTAATTCATCTGTTCATTGATTTTATATTACACTTTCAATAATTAAGCTCTCCTTAGCCTCTAATTTCCTTTCCTTTCTTTTCACTTTGTTTCCTCCAAGTTTTTACTTCTTCCATTGAAGCAAATGATTGTGTATGTGTATATGTGTGTGAAAAAAAAAAAAAAAGGAAAAAAAGAACCCTTCCCATTTCCCTGTTTTATTTTTCCGACCTTACTATTGTTGCCTTGTTACATTTCCTCTCTGTATTGTTCAATTTACCTCCACACTTCATTATAAACATATTATTTTCACTTCAATATTCCATTTCTTTTGCTTTTCCTTTTTCTCATTTGTATATTCACTTACTGTTATTATTATTATCATTATTGTCAATATTGTTGTTATTCACTGTATATATATATATATATATATATGTGCATATACTTATATACATAGGTATGCTATATATATATATATATATATATATATATATATGTGCATA
>NC_068981.1:98235524-98240994 GCF_001194135.2 Octopus bimaculoides | reverse complement strand
ATATATATATATATATATATATATATATATATATATACATATACACACATGCATATACACACACACACGCACACACACATATATTTTCCTCCTGTTAAGCTTGTCTGCCATTGTTCCATCTCTGCTCCTTGCCAGATCAATATTTTTACTAAAGGAAATTCCTCAGCTGAAGCTGCAGTAATACAGCTCAGCCTATAATCACTGATAGTTTTCACTGTTAATTCTTGGTTAAACTAGGTCAGTAATTTTTAACTAACTTACAGTTGACATTACAAGATAGTCTTCTTCAGAGATATATCACTGTGATGTCGGAGTTGATTGGCAGTGGTATTGCAGAGGTTATAGGGGCAGTGTAATATGATGGTTGGATTATTATTATTATTATTATCATCATCATTATCATCTCTTCAGGGTTGATAAAATAAGTACCAGCTGAGCACAGGTGTTGATTGAATGGACTTGACCCCCCCCCCCAAAAAAAAATAAAACTGCTGGCCTTGTGCCAAAATTTGAAATCATTGTTATTATTATTATTTTGTTATTTATGGTGGGGAGCTGGCAGAACTGTTAGAATGTTGGAAAACAAATGCTTTGCAGTATTTCTTCTGACACATTACATACTGAGTTCAAATTCTGCTGAGGTCAACTTTACCTTTCATCATTTTGGGGTTGATGAAATAAATACCAGTTGAGTACTGGAGTCAATGTAATTGACTACTCCTTCCCACCAAATTTCAAGCTTTGTGCCTATAATAGAAAGGATTATTATTATTATTATTATTATTATTTAAGGCGGCCAGGTGGCAGAATTATTAGCACACAGGGCAAAATGTTTAGTAGCATTTTGTCTGTCGTTATGTTCTGAGTTCAAATTCTGCTGAGGTCATCTTTGCTTTTCATCTTTACAGGGTCAATAAAATAAGTACCATTTGAACACTGGTGTTGATGTGATCAACTTATCACTCCCACCCCAACCGAATTTCCTGGCCTTGTGCCAAAATTTGAAATCTTTATTATTATTATTGTTATTGGTAGTAGTAGTGGTAGTAATACTAGTAATTGGTACTGGAATAGTAGTTGCTGCTGATTAATTCCATTTGTTGCGAACACTCTGAAATAGATTTACAAAAAAACATTGTCTGTTCATTGAGTTAGGTCAACCAGTGAGAACTATATTAGTATGAATGTTAACAGAAGTGAGGGGAAAAAGGGAGAAGAAAGATGATGATGATCAGGTGTATTGAGTGCAAATTGCCTGTCTACTCTGCAGGAATCACTGTTCACTCTACATTATCACTGGTGTAGAAATATCTGTAAACATCTGTAAATATGAGAACAAAGAGATGATGCATGGCATTTGGCTACATCACTACCTTGGTGTGTGTGAGGTGATGCCGGTGTTTGGTTATGTGGTTATATGGTTGGAGATTGATTGGAGATCAGCAGTAGGAACTAGCTTGTTGTGAAATTACCATGATATAAATATATAAAATTATTTACACACACACACACACACACACACACATACTACACACATGCAGAAGAAGAGGGAGATAAAAAGTTTTGGAAAGCAGTATCATGTGACAATGGTTGAAAGATGAAAAGCTATTGGAAGAATACAATATTATTATTAATGTGGAAAATAAGCCTGTTTCTAAATATATGGGATTATATATATGAGATAGGTGAAATTGGATTGTTCTTTTCAGTTTTGGAAGGAAATACTTGTATAAATCCCATAATTTCATTCCATAACATTGGTTAGCTATATTAATTAATAACTGCAGATTTGTACCTAATTTCAGGATTTTATTTTGGATATTAGTTAAGTTTCTTAATTTAAAGTTTTTTCCCATAATTTTCATTTGTTATTCCATATTAAGTTGCATAAATTGCTGATACATGAAGGCATGTATGTTTGGTTGAGAAGCTTGCTTCCCAACTATGTGGTCTTGGGTTCATTTCCACTGCATGGCGCTTTGGTCTTCTACTATAGCTCCAAGTTGACCAAAATTTTTGTGTGTGGATTTGATAGACAGAAACTGAAAGAAGCCCATTATGTGTGTGTGTGTGTTTGTGAACACCTTTCTCTGGGCATTGTATGATGATTATAAATGAACATCAGTTTTCCATGGGAAAAAAATTGTCTAGCTATGGGAAAATATTACCTTGCTTGGGAACAGGTGTGGTATGGCAACTTGATGGGCATCCAGCCATGGAAAATCTGCCTCAACAAATTCCATCTGACCCATGCAAGCATGGAGAAGTGGAGATTAAATGATGATATAATAATTATTTATGCATCTGAGTATTCTTTCTTTCTTTACTAGTTTCAGTTTGAGAGCTGGGGCCATGCTGGGGCACCACTGTTAGCTCTGCTACACTTTCATTACTTGAAGCCTCCTCTGATATGAGGCATTTGGTGAACAAGGGAGTCTGATGTTGCTGCCCTCATCTGCATTTCTTGCTGCAAGGTTCATCTGGAACTCTTGATAAGAGGAGATCCACTTTTGTTTTGAAGATGCCTACATCCACCCCATGTAGGTCTCTCAGGTTTTCTTGGGAGGATATTGAAGAGCTGTGGGCCCCTGAAATCCAAGCTGTTGCAATATCCTATGTCCTGATGGCAATGTTGAGATTTTTGGTACTATGCAGTGGTGCCCCACTCTGCTGTTTGCGTAACCAAAGTTTGGTACAACTCCTAAGGATTTTCCAGATGTATATCACTGCATATCTTTCCTGCCTTTGTTCTAGGGGGTAGAGTCTTACCTTTTTCAGTCTCTCCCATTGTCAATTATTTGAGAACTGAGATTAGTGTAGGCTTCATTTAACTCAGCCTAATGCATATGAACTTATTACTATCAGAACATTATGATACTGTACCTGCAAAGTCCTTTGCATCTTTCTCTAACCATTAAAACATGCTACTTCTCACATGTTATCTCTGTAAAATTTTCATTTTAAACAAGTTCTCATTGTTGAACATACTTTCCATATGTGACCTGATTTACTTAACATTTATTTTGCGACTTTCTAGAGATTTTATAGAAAGCTGCATCTTGAGATGCTTATATTTCATCCCATGGGTCTCTAAGTTTGTATATGGCTGTTCATTTAGCATTTTTTTTTTTGTAGTATTTTACTGTTGAATTTGTATTTAAAATATTAGTATACAAATCTCTTAGGTTTACAACAAATGCTAACAAATAACTGAGAGTTTATTAAACCACTACTGCTGCTACTTTCTAATGTGTTTTTCAAATAAACAGCTTGTTTGAATACCAGTGAATTCATTGTTAAGTAAACTCATCACATGTAGAATGAGAATGATTCAGTAAATAGTCCTGCTAAGATAGGTTGTTGGATTTGAGGAATCCCTTTGTTGTGAAAGAAAACTTATTACTGAAGCCTTCTGAGTAGATTTGGTTGATGGAATCTGAAAGAAGTCTGTTTTGTGTGTGCATGCACATGTATATATGTGTTTGTGTGTGTACATACATATAAAGGGTAAAGGATAACCTGAGTGTATGTTTCGAGTCGCTTTGGCTGCAGAGTTTCCTTTTTTGTACTCATAAAGTATTATGTGCCTTAAATGCTCTTTGGATACTTCGATGTTAGAAAGGGTTTTAATCAAAGGAATTTTAATTCTAGTTTTGTAAAATAATATTTAATTAGTTTAAATGTACACAAATGCATAAAAATAATTTTTAATTCCATTAGACATTCTAAAATACTATTAAATTTCATTCAATTTAAAAAAATGTAAAATCAGACAGAACTTACAGGATGACCTGATATATTTGTGTAAATATATGTATGCATGTATATATATGTATATATGTGTGTGTGTGTGTGTGTGTGTGTGTGTGTGTGTGTGTGTGTGTGTGTATGTATGTATATGTTATTTTCACCTTGCCTTGACTTCATGTGATAACTGTAAACAAATATCACTATCACGTTAGTGATTTCCTTAGTTTCCAGTCCTCTTTGAAAACATACAGTTATGAGGAAATACTACCTTGGAAACAGATGAAGATTGGTAATGGGAAAAGACATCCAGCTGTGGAAAATCTGCCAGAACAAATTCCATCTGACCCATGCAAGCATTGAAAAGTGGATGTTAAATCATGATGATAATTATATATTTTTGCAATTCCATTTTGGAATGGTGAAACTTGAAGCAGATAAAGTTATAATAACTTGAAAATATTATGTTAGAAGACGCTTTGGATAGAAAAGGTCAAAGGCTGTCGATGAGAATCAACCCACATCTGAAAACATGACAGATCTTCCAGCATTGGATCAAAGCAATTCTTTGAATTTCTCTGTCCCTTTTAGAAACTTTATGCTTACCAGTGAGAATTGTATGTTATTGACATCATAAAAAATTCATAAACTTTATGAGAATGTGAAATAAAGATTATTTCACATTCTCTTGAAGTTTCTAAATTCTTATGATGTCAACGATTACACACACACACACACACACACACACACACACATATGCATACACACACTTATATATCCACACGCATCCACCTACATACGCACACATATATACAAACATATACATGTGTGTGTACATGTATATATATATATATATATATATGTGTGTGTGTGCATGTGTTTATGTATATGTGTATATATCTCTCTATTTATGTGTGTGTGTGTGTGTGTGTGTGTATATATATATACACACAAGTTATTTTCTCTATTGTAAATGGTTTGAAGGAAACATTTTTTTCCTTCTTTATCTTATGTTCCTACCTCATTAGTTTGTTCTTTTTTTTTTTCCATTTTGCTTTGTAAGCTTTAAGCCATTTACTGATGATTGGTTAGTCTAGGTTGATATTTTTTGTTTTAAATCTACCCTTTAATAAATAATAATACTGGTTCATTATATAATCGTCTTCATTGGTAATAAGCTGCTTGCTTAGAACTTCCTACTTTATAATTTAGCAGTTAGTTTGGAAGAATTAACATAAGTCTGTAGCAGAAATATTTCTGTTTGAAAGTAGAAATTACAGAGTCAAATTTTTTTCATGTCAATTTGTTGCCTGTACATGATATGAAAGTAAGCAGTTTGATATAGGTATTATTTGTTGACAGAATAAATATAAAATATTTTATAATATAAAAATATGACACTAGTCAAAACTTTATTACATTACTAGCAGAAATACCCGGCGTTGCCCGGGTTAAAGAGAATAATGAAATCTAAAAACGCCGTCTAGACTACGCATCATCTTTATATATAGAGATGTATATACACACACGCACCCAAACACACGTATATATATATATATATATATATATCAATATAAATATATGAAAGTCAATGAAGTTTCGTAAAAGAAGGTGATCATGTACATGCTTTCTTGCTGTTGTGATTATAACACCTCATTGTAAACTATGTTCCTTGTTTTCCCTTGTGGAGCATATACAAATAGGTTTTTGTTGCTGCCCACTC
>NC_068981.1:98217169-98233335 GCF_001194135.2 Octopus bimaculoides | reverse complement strand
ACACACACACACACACACACACACACACACACAAAGGATTCCATGCAATTTTCATTTACCAAATTCACTCTCAAGATATTGGTTGATCAGGGGCTATAGTAGAAGACACTTGCCCAAGGTGCCACATGGTGGGACTGAACTGAAACCACATGATTGCAAAGTTTCTTAACCACACAGTCATGCTTATACTAAAAAAAAAAAAGAAAAAAAAATGGAATGCAAATTTCATCTTGGTGCAATTTGAATTCCAAATATAGAGAGTGAAAACAAAACTGTTTTGTTTTTGTTCCATACTTTAACAATTCCACCAGTTTACCATCCAGATGTATGCATGCACATATGTATTTATTTATTTAGTTAGTTTACTTCTTATAAAGAAGCGAAATATTTACTTGTCTGAAGTTTGAATTAAAAACATTTAAATTTTATTCTGGAAAATTATATATATCTAGAAGTTCGCATTGTTGAATTGAGTCAGCCTTAGCATCTTATGAATCATTCAGGTGTGACTGTGTGGCAAGAAGATTGTTTCCCAACCACATGGTTCCAGGTTCAGTCTGACTGTGTGGTACCTTGGCAAGTGTCTTCTACTATATATATCCTTGGGGCTGACCAAAGCCTTGTGAGTGGATTTGGTACGTGGAAATAGGTGGAAACTGAAAGGAGCCTGTTATATGTGTGTGTGTGTGTGTGTGTGTGTGTGTGTGTGTTTGTCCCCTCACCATCGCTTGACAACCAGTGCTGGTGTGTTTACATCCCTGTAAATTAGCAGTTCAGCAAAAGAGACCGATAGAATAAGTATCTGGCTTATAAAAAAAAATAAGTATTGGGGTCAATTCAGTCGACTAAATGTTCTTCAAGGTGGTGCTCCAGCATGGTCGCAGTCTTATGCCTAAAACAAATAAAAGGTATCTACAACTTCTGTAACTTCCTTGCCTTTGCTGTTTTCTTTCTAATCGCAGACATCAAAATCATTTCACTCTGAATATTAAACCTTTTTTTTTTTACTATATTTTTATTGAAATACACTGTCTTTAATTTCAATTATTTTTTAAAACAATGAAGAATTTAGTATAATACCTTTGTCACTATTAAACTGGTGTTATGAATATAAATTAACATGAAAATTTGATGGAAGATTTTTTAAGTTGGATTACTTTTAATCAGGAAATTTGCATAATCAACCAAGGGTGGTATCAGAAGCGTTAAACCATATTAACTTCACCCTGTTATCCTGATGTAACCAATCTTGAAAAGCATGTAAAAAAAGACATTTTGCACCACCCCTTCACCTCATGTTAATGAATAGAAAACAAAAATAGACTATGTTTGTGATGGAGTGTAACTTTGTTTTAAGTCCTGATGGGTTCTAAGGTATTCAAGGTTTTAAGCAAATGAAAGATGAATCTGTCCATGGAGAATTGGCCATAGTTATAGCTATGGGGTTTCAAATCTTGAAGGAGTCTTAAGAGTACTGTTGTGACATTTGCACTAGCATAGCTGGTGGGAGGTAGGGCAATGAAGGTGGTCTTCCCCAGGCAATGCTTTTATGGGGGAAAGGCACTTTGAAGCCTGCTGTATAAGTCTGTATAGGGAGGTGAGGCATGAACTCAAGGGTTGCCCTGAGGAGCACACACTCTAGCTATGTCATTGGTCATATATTTTTTTGGCATTTTTAGATCTCGTGGTACCCTTCTGCCTCCAAATTGATTCCAGTACATGACTGGTACATTATTTATTGATGCCAAAAAAGGATGAAAAGTAAGGTTGACCTTAGCGTTATTTGAACTCACTGTCCAGAGAGTTAGAACAAATACTGCAAAGCAAATAGTCTGATGCCAAACCTCTTGACCAGATTATCACCTGCAAGAATTACAGATCAGGAATTCTATTGAAGAGATAAGATGTTGGCTCTTTGTAATCATTCCAAAATAATTGGCTGATAAAATGAATGTGTGTTTGATAAAGTATTCCTGCCAGAACACACAAGTGAAAGAAATGACAAATGCAGTGGATTTGAATTAATGACCTTAGTTTTCAGAGTACAGTACCTTAATTGCTTGGTGAATTTCACTGAGTAGATACTGCTTTGCTTTAGTTTTTTTTTTTTATAGTCATCATGAAATAATTAGTACCAAATTATAATAGGTCTGGATTTTTCATGTGTTCATACATAAAATAGTTCTGTTGCCAAACATTATGCTTGTATTATTCATCTGGCCTAACCTGATTATTTGACACATTTTTTTCCAAATAGTATGTTTGTTTTTCGAGTATGTGTGCATACTCTCTCTCTCTCTCTCTCACGCGCGCGCGTGCGCGAAGGGTTACTGAAAAGTTCTTGACATTAAGGACATTGCACAAAGCCTGATTGGTGGCCCAATCTTCTTAGTTTTTTGACAGGGCTTAGAAAAACTGAAGGACAACAGCAATAAGTGTGAATTTGGGAGAGGAATATGTTGAAAAAATATCATAATTAACTGGTCCCCCTGTATTTTCTTTTACCGCAAGCTAGGAACTATTCAGCACCACCCTCACACACACACATCCACGTTTGTTCATCTGCCATTGTTTCATGCTTAATATAAATACATCACAGAAAGTTTTTGGTAAGTGCAACACATAAAACTCTTGGCCCTTGAGTTATGTAGCTTTACAGCTAATGTGTGTGTGTGTGTGTGTATTGAAACTTGAATGAATCATTGCCTAACATTGTATACATTAAAGGTAATCTAATCTGTATAATATGTGGGAAAGAGAAATATAATTTTCGTATTTTTTTCTGTTATTTTGGCATTTTTATTTACATCCTCGTACTCTCTTTAGCAAGTTTCATCAAGTTCATTTTTCAACAATAGCTCCATTATTGATGGCTCAAGTACTCTAGTGTAAGCATAAATGCACACACACATGCGCACGCACACACACACACACACATGCGCCCCCCCCCCCACACACACACTGGAGGAAATATCTAGAATGCAGTTTGGGATACACTATGCTTGAATAAAAGACTAGGGAAGCTATGACTCTAACAGTTGTTGAACTCTGAAAATTTGTCACAGAAAAAAACATGTTGGTTAATTGTCAGTGATCAGAAGCTGGGGATAAAGATTTTAGCTAATGCAGAAGATGAGTAAGGATTCCTCAGCATAAAACTTGCACACACATATATGAATGTAGGCATTTCTCTATAGTCACTCAACCTTCTAGAAATAGTAAGCACACATTCACATCACAGCTCACCATCTTAAATATTGAAACGACACATTGAAAATCATCATCACCTATATCATCACCATTTAACAGTTGTTTTCCATGTTTGCATGGGTTGGATGGTTTGACAGGAGCTGGTGAGCCAGAGGATTGCGCCAAGCTCTATTGTCTACTTTGGCCTGGTTTCTCTTCATAATGCCATACACTTTACTGAGTGTACAAGGTGCTTTTGATGTGGCAGCAGCACCAGTAAGGTCATCAAGTAATTTGCAAGACAAACCCCCTCAACTGAGGTGGGATAATATTGAGGGAGATGACTTTGTGCCAGGTGATGAGAGGTTATAGTATGATGAAGGGACAGAAACAGGTATTGTGTTGTAGAGAAGGTAAACTCCCCTAAAAATATGCGAAGGTCACAGCTGGAGAGTCTTTGATCATTTAGTATGGAAAGATAAAACTGGAGTATTTTATGTAGCTCTGGCAATGATCACGCTCGATCGGTGCTGTTAGCACTCCACTGGCATGGGTGCCAGTCATCGGATTTGGTTAGCCAAAATATTCTACCCGTTTTGTGTTGAAACTAACCAGATCTGGTTTCTCACACCTGCTCCGCAATGTCACTCTAAAAATAAGCAACCATATTGTTGATCTCTCAACGCTTTGAGTTAATGTATGATTAATTCAAAGCATTGTGAATAAATAAGCTGTACATATGACAGAATAATCTGAATGGTAAAGGGTTAAACCTAATATTGGTTTCAAATTTTGGCACAAGGCCAACAATTCCAAGGGTTGGGGTTAGTTGATTACATCAACTCCAGTGTTCAACTGGTACTTAGTTTATCAACCCCAAAAGGATGAAAGGCAAAGTCGACCTTGGTGGGATTTGAACAACAGAATGTAAAGATGGACAAAATGTCACTAAGCACTTTGCCCAGTGTGCTAATGGCTCTGCTAGCTTGCTGCCTTATTAAATCTAACATTAAAGCCTTTGCTGGTTAAATACATGCAGATAATGGACCTGACCTTCAGTGAGAAGTGGAAATGGAGTACTGATTTATACTCAGCATACATCTAAATTTTATTGTATGTCATACAAAATTGCAGTCTGGAAAGGGTGTTTTATCTTGTATAGTCAACATTCTAACGAGGAAGCCCTTATGTAGTAGTTTAGTTTACTAGAGATAGCAGCTAAATCTTGTAATCACATTTTCTCGTTTATAACAAAAAAAAAAAAAGTGATTAAAAAATGTGATTTACTTTATATCTGAAAAATGACAAGATAGCTGATGCTAGAACAACTTTGATCAGAGGCCTACTTAATTGGGACAAACCTGGGGCTAAACAACAGCCAACCAACCAATTATCATTTTACATACCAGCTGCAAATATGATAAAGATAGTTGCTTGACTTTTCATAATCAGAAGTATACATAAGTGAGTAATTAGCATGGTTTGCATAGAAAGGCAATGGGATATGTGAATTTTAACACTCTTTGTTTTGCTATAAAGGTGCTAGTGATGAAATAGCTCTGACTGGGACTAGAAAAGTTCAGTTTAGCCAAGCTTAATTACACTACTTATCTCTTTTACTACACATACAGTTGATTAAATTGACAAAGCATACTTACTGGTTAATTTTTCATTAACCATACTTGGATGAAAAGAAAAGTCAGTCCCAGTTGAATTTGAACTCAAAATCTGGAGCAGTGTTTTGCAACCTTTTTATTCTTGGAGAGGTGCAGGCATGGCTATGTGGTTACATAGTTCATTTCCCAACCACATAGTTTCAGGTTCAGTCCTACTGTGTGATAACCTTGGTCAAGCATCTTCTATTATAGTGACTGAAATTTTGTAAGTGGATTTGGTAGACAGAAATTGAAAGCAGCTCATCATGTGTGTGTGTGTGTGTGTGTTCAGAAAACAAAAGACAGAGACAGGTGAGGGAACAAGAAGCAGGTGTATTAGTTTGAAGCTTGGGAAAAATAGAAAAGTCCTTGATGTTTTGAACCTACACACTTCAATAGAAAAGGGAAAAATGGAAAGAGAGAAAAAATGGAAAGAGACAAAAGTGTGTCAGTATTAATTGTTATACGTGCGGGCGCACAGACACAGACACACACACGTGTTTGTGTGTGTCTCCTTGTCTTCTCATCATATGATATGTAAGGGAGTGTTACCATCATATACATGGAGGTTATTCATTTCCTGTCTTCTATGTAAATGTCTCTGAGTAAGGGAAAGTATTATCTTACTTAGAAATTTTTTTTTTCTACTCTAGGCACAAAGCCTGAAATTTTTGGGGAGGTGGGGGGGCAATTGATTAGATCAACCCCAGTAAGCAACTGGGACTTAATTTATTGACCCTGAAAGGATGAAAGGCAAAGTCAACCTCGGTGGAATTTGAACTCAGAACATAAAGACAGACGAAATACTGCTAAGCATTTTGCCCAGTGTGCTAACATTTCTGCCATCTCACTGATGAAAGTTGGCAACAGGAAGGACATCTACCTGCCGGAAATCTGCCTCATTGGATTGCATCTGCTCTAAGCCAGTGTCTTCAGAAAAGGCAGAAACCATGATTTTCTATGCACTGGTTTATTGTGCTGTTCCAGTTTCCAACTAACCTCTTTGTGGTTCTGTTATAACATGTAACATTTGCTATTAATGCAGCTTAACTTTGAATCTTGATACATGCATGTGCATGTTGAAAATCTATTGATATAGGTATTACTGTGTGGGTCAGAATAAGGATCCTTAACCACTGGGACACAGACCAGTATCAGGCTGTGGGTCATTTGATATTGGACTGTGTGAGAAAGAATGAATTTTAAAATTTTATTTCTATTTTATTGCCTCTCTCAGACTGCAGGGTGTTTTTGCATTATATATGTATTATATGTGTATGTCTATATGTATATTACATAGGTGCAGGTATGGCCATGTGGTAAGAAGCTTGTTTCTCAACCACATGGTTCTGGGTTCAGTTCCATTGTGTAGTACCTTGGGCAAGTGTCTTCTACTATCGCCTCAGGTTGATCAAGGCCTTGTGAGTGGATTTGTGAGACGGAAACAGAAAGAAGCCCATTGTGTATATATGTGTGTGTGTCTTTGTGTTTGTTCCCTACTGCTGCTTGAGAACCAGTGTTGGATTGTTTACATCCCTGTAACTTTAGCAGTTCAGCAAAAGGGGCTGATAGAATAAGTATCAGGCTTGAAAAAAAACCCCAAAAAAACATAAGTATTGGAGTTGACTTGTTTCACTAAAAAGCCCTTCAAGGTGGTGCCCAGCATGGTTGCAGTGTAATGACTGAAACAAATAAAAGGTAGAAGATAATAATTAAATTATATATTATGCATTTTGTGTTTTGTTATGTGTGTGATCTGGTTCATGGGAAAATTGTTTTGCATGAAACCCATCTGTGGTGCTAAAATGTTTGTGGGTGTCTCTGTTGTCTGTGGCCAACCAATATGTTTTGAGTAAATTTGATGGATAGAAACTGTGCAGAAAACTGTTGTGTGTGTATAGGAGTTGGGGAGAACCTATGGTATTTGTGTAAGTAACAAAGTGCTTGGGATGAAGTGTTGAATATGTATTCCTGGAAGAATAACGCTGCATAGGAAGGTGATGGACTGAAAGTAGGACATCCAGGTGTATAGCTTAAGATTAGGTGTAGGGGTTGTTCTTAGCTTACACAGAGAAGTGGTCCGGTGTAGTAGTAACATCAGTAGAAACAGTGTTTGGATAGTTTGAAGGTGGGCTAGTATTAAGAGGTTATCAGCAAGTGTAGATACGTATATAGAAAGCATGCTGTATCTCTGTCTCCCTCTGTCTTATACACACACACACACATACACAAATATATGCACCTTATTAATGATGTAAAATAGATAATACAGATACATACCCAAGCCTACAAATATACATACAGCTATGCATATATGCAGATCCACTGTTTTGCATCCACTAACAACCATATACATACATGTACATGCAACCATACTTATGCATATCCAACCACACATATGCAGATGCAACCATACATATGCACACAAACAAGCATACATGTGTGATCATATATTAAGGCTATACATACAACTATATATGCGTACAAAATCATGCATACACAAACTACCATATGTAAGCATACAAGCATGAGGTTATATACATATACACACTCAACAACTACAAACACACACAAAAAAAGGGCCCCCTTCAGTCATGAATGACCATAGGATTGCACCTAGGAAGTTCCCCTCTGAGGCATAAGTCCAGGCAAGGTTATTTAGAGAAGACCAGCAGTCGTCCATGCATACCAACTTCCCTTCTCTACACCACCTATGTTATCCAAAGGAAAGGGAAAGGTTGCTACAGCTTGGCACCAGTGATGTCACAACTCATCTCTACAGCTGAGTGAACTGGAGAACACAACACATAGTCTGGTCCGAGAATCAAACTCACTACCTCATTGTGAGCCCGATACTCTAACCACTGAGCCATACACCTTCACTCAAAAACATACAAACACATAGATTTAAACAAACGTACATGCTTGTGTAAGATTCTTGCACCAAAGGTTGTGTACATTGAACATATGTACACAACTATAAGCAAAAAGATATACAGTTATATACACCAAAGCATAAACATACTGTTAAGGGTGGGTACATAAGCATGCATTTACATTAGAAAGTATTTATGTGCACAGCAAAAAGCATTCATGTGCACTCAAGTGTACATTCATAAAGCATACACATATGTATCCAAACATATACATATCCAAAATTATTCACATGCACACAAAAGTATATATGCACTCATACGTGCACAAAAGTGTATACAAACACGTTCATACATGAAATGCACTCACGTACACAAATGTGTATACACACACATGTACACGAATGTGTGTACATGTCTTTGTGTGCATATACATAGATGCAGAAAAATACATTAGACATGTAAACATATGTGAAAGGCCATCATCTAATGTGTCCATTAAAAGATGTTAAGAAGGTATACTATATTTTGAAAAGAAACATAAGTAGAGATTTAATTTCCTTTAGATATTTTTCTGCAAATAATGGCCAATTTTGAAATGCGTTAATGTATAAAATCTCTTTCTATCCAACTTTATCTGTTGAAATATTATGTCTCTCTCAAAACTGTTTTGACAAAAGGAAACAAGCATGCACACACATCACATGCACACTCACACACACACATGCTTCAAAAGTAAATAGACATCACTCATACAGGTTTATCTGTGCAGAGATAAATCATTAGTATGATTTGCAAACAGGTTACTAATTAAAAACTGCACAAGGTATGTCTACTAAATATTAAAATACGGATTCAGTTCATCAAAGAACATTATTTTGTTTTCTAGAAATATATCTTTCAAATATGGTGTCTATTTACTTTTGAGATGTCTGTGCATGCGCGCGCGCACGCACACACACATACACACACTTTTGTTTTTTTACAAATTTGAGAGTTTCCAATGCATATAAATCATTTATTTATTCAAGGCTGATGCTGCTGTTATTTGTAATCTGAGTTTTCTTTAGATTGTGTATGAAAGGTTACTTTTTCTCATCAATTCATTAAACTTGGGTTCCAGCCCCAAATGATCCATAATTTTATGAATATTTGTTGTGCACATTTAGTGAAAAATAACTCACTAAATCTAATCATGATGCACTCTGTGGAATGCATGTGTTTTTATCCTTGAGTTTGTGTATATATGGGCATATATAAAGATAATATAAAGATAAGTGTTTTCTTCATAACTTCCATATAATATTCATCTTTACTTTATATATATATATATATATATATATATATATATATATACAATTAAACCTTGGGAGAGGCATTATGCCGGAAATAAACACACGCACTGGTTCAGTCCTTGAAATACACATACGAAATATATATATATATATATTCATATAATATACATATACAGCAATTTTAGGGGAGGGCGTAAGTCGATTACATTGACTCCAGTTATTTACATTATTTACATTTGACGGATATTTGTCCGTATCTTGTTTGTTGTTAACACAATGTTTCAGATGATATACTCTCCAGCCGTCATCAGGTGTCTTGGGGAAATTTCAAACCTGGGTTCTCATTCCTAAGGTATTTTTCGATGTTATTGTTATTATTATTATTCAGGCCACTAACCCCAAGATTCCAAGTTCGATTCCAAGCAGTGACCTGAATAATAATAATAATAATTTCAAATTTTGGCTCAAAGCCAGCAATTTTACGGGAGTGATAAGTTGATTACATCGACCTCAGTGTTATTGACCCTGAAAGGTAAAGTCAACTTCAGCAGATTTTGAACTCAGAATGTGAAGATGAATCAAATGCTGCTAAGCACTTTGCTTGGTGTGATAATGATTCTGCCAGCTCACCACCTTAAATAATAATAATAATAATAATCCTTTCTACCATAGGCACAAGGCTAATCAATTACATTGATACAGTACTCAAATGGTACTTATTTTATCGACCCCGAAAGAAGGAAAGGTAAAGTCAACCTCAATGGAATTTGAACTCAGAATGTAAAGACATGAAATGCTACTAAGCATTTCACCCGGCATACCAACAATTCTGCCACCTCACTGCCTTAGTGCAGTACCAGGCAGTGGCTCTCATGGCTTTTGATTTTAATTGATTGGGAGTGTTATCATGTACATTGTTTTGTCTTGGTATAAAAGCTAGGCTACAGGTTTGCTTGTCAGTTGCTTGACGTTAACCAGTTGAGCATGTCCCTTTGTGGCTGATGATATATGCATCTCTGATCACGAGCAGAAGTAGTGGGGGAGCATCATAGCCATGTGTCGAAAGGGATTCTTTGGGGTTTGAATAATTCACCTCTGGAAACATGGGTGTTTTGTTCATCATCCTTAAACAAAACCTTATTCAGGGACCTTTTGAGCAGGATGAGCTACTCAACCAGAAGAAAATTCTAGCTGGGCTCCGTTTGCAAGGATCATGTGCTGTTTATCGTGATGTGAGATCACCAGGTTGCGCACATATGGTTGTGATGCATGTGCCTAGTGTACCCTTATCAGACAGGCTGTCATGATGGGTATACTCTGCTTTGTATATTGTACCCTAGTGTCACTTTGATGGCATGCACTGCTCTCACGCTCAATAATAATATGATAATTATGGTTTCAAATTTTAGCACAATGCAAGAAATTTCAGAGACAGGTTAAATCAATTATGGCAACTCCAGTATTCAACTGATACTTTTTTTTTTGACCCACAAAAGGATGAGGCATTTTGACTCAAAGCCAGCAATTTTAGGAGAGTGATAAGTTGATTACATCAATTCCAGTGTTATTTGAACTTAGAATGTAAAGAACCAGAAGAAATGCTACTTAGTGTTTTGAATGGCACGGTAAAGGCCAGGAGTGTCAGTGGGAAGGGGTTTAGTTGAGTTCATCAAACTCAGTACTTGACCCTGAAAGAATGAGAGACCAAGTTGGAAACTCCTTATATTTCCTCCTCAGGTATTTGCATACAGCAGTTGAAACTACGACTAAAGAGTAGCAATGTCAATCCTTACCCAGGCCAAGCCAAGCCGAGCCATCACTTCAGTGGAAGAGTTTTATGAGTTAGTTGTAATGATTGAAATGTTGGTGGTGGTAGGTAGAGGTAATAGGGTTGGTAGTAGCACTAGTAGTAGTGACAGTAGTGGTTGTGGTGGTGGTTTGTTGCTTACAGATGGAACAGACATGGGGAGTTACATCAATAGTTTAGCCATTAGGAAGGAATGTTTGCTCAACATGAGTCATCTTTAACAGTGTTCCTTCAGGCTTATACATATCTGTAATCAATAAAAAAGTTTTTTATTTTTTTGTCCATGTATACATTACATATTATTTACTATACTTTGTAGTGATGCCGTTATCTTTACCTGTTCAGTTGTTATTTTAGTGTTCTTTAAGAAAACACTTAATTTTCTTCATTTTTGTATATTTTGTGGGTATTTTATTCATTTATTTTTTTATTTTTTATTTCATGCCTCTTTTATAGATTCCTATTTTAACCTGTGATTGATTATTTTTCATTTTCATATTGGATTTGTTAGATTTGCTTTAATATTTATTAACAGCAGTTTAAAAATCATGTTTGTTCAACTTAGTTTGTATGTGCACATGTGTGTATACATATATCTGTTTATATAATGTGTTTGCATACATGTGTGTGTGTATGTATATATGTATATATTATATATATATATATATATATATATATATATATATATATATATATATATATATATATATATATATATATATATATATATATATATATATATATATATATATATATATAATGTAATGTGTGTATTTTGTAGTATATGCATGTATGTGTATATTATATATATAAATATATGTATATATAATATTTTTCTTTATCTTTCTTTATCTTTGCAGGGTATAAAGAGAAACCTATTGGTTCCTTCTGCCTAGTCTGTGATAGTTACAATGGTAAATACTGTTAAGCATTTTTTATTGGATTTAATTATTTAAAAAAAAAATGTTTAAAAAATTTTTCTTGGTGCATATGTTCTTATTTGCATTCTTTTCCACCTTGTTTTTCAAATAGCATTTCCATTTTTTTCTCTTTTCTGATGAGTTTTATGGATGTTCTGAATGGTTTGGGAAAACAGAAGAGGTAAAAAATGGAAAGAAAAGCTAATCAACTATTAAAAGAAAAAAAAACAGAAAGTTCTGGTATTTATTTCAGTTGAATGTAGTTAGTTTGGGAATGTACAGTCAACGATGATTTATGCCTTCTAGAAGTTTGGTTTGATGAGAGAGAGAAAGAAAGAAAGCATACACAATTATTTGAGCCAGAGAAAATAGCATTGCTTTGAACAGTCACTAGGGAAACTTGGAGAACTGTTTATAATCTGTGAGTGTAGTGAGAGAGATTGAAGTGACAGCTCTGATGATTAGGAAGAAGTTTTTAAGTGGAAAATTTTCAATATGAAATCCAGTGTTAAGGAAGTCATACGTTATATAAATGGAATTTGCAAACAAGAAATGAATGAATGAATAAATTTAAAAGAAAAAGAGAGGGTATAAAAAAAAATGTGTTTATTGCAAATTGAATTGAAAGAATTGGTAAAAATCTTGTAAGTTATGTGAACAGGATTTGTTTAAAAAAACCCTTCAAAACACAAGCAAAAATATAAAAATAACCTGGATTAAATTTATAACAATTGTAATGTAAAACATTATAAGAGGCAGTCATATAGAAATTTCATGCTATGTTCATAGCGTGGCATTGGGTGTCATATTTAATCTTTAGATATTGTGAATATATATATATATATATATATATTTGAATATATGTACTCTTCTGATTCCTTAAAGATCAATCCTGTAAACTGTGTCATTTCTCAAGAGTCCAATATTTGTGATATTCATTACAACACTTGCAGCAAGAGATGTTCACTACTTGATCTTTAGGTTAATTACTGTAGCCTCATTAGATTTGCTACTGCTATCTTGATATTTTCATCTCCTCTTAGAGCTTTATTGATTCATTGTCACACAACAACTTCATTTCGGGGTGTTAAAATGATTGCCTCTCTGTCTGTCTGTCTATATATGTATGTATGTCTGTCTTGCCTCCAACGCTTGACTTCATTCTTTCAGATATATATATACATTTTCTTACAGATACATGGTGTACACTGTATATATAGTTCCATATTATTGATTCTTGAGATATTTTAATGCAGCATGATGGTGACTGTGTTGTTATTGTTATTTAGGCCCAGTTTTGCTTTGATTGACCTGACTTATGGTCATAGGTATTCCAGCCTTGACTATCCAGTCAGATTTTCAGATATAATATACAGAGTGCAGTGAATAAACTGTCATCTAAATTACACAAAAATGAAAATAACACTGACCTCTCATTTTAACAGATATATTTACCAAAATTACATAAAAATATCTTGAGATACTAAAGAGTAAATATATTCAATAAAATCACCATTGGCTTCAACCATGGCCTCCAGACAACTTTGGAATCTCCTGCAACTCTTCTGGGTGGTCTCGTTGTTTAAGTTGGTGAATGCTGCCATAATGCTTACCTTCAGTTCATCTTTGGTGTTGCAAGGAGTTTTGTTGCTCAACTGCACCCCACATATAATAATCAAGGGAGTTGATGTCTGGGGAGTTAGTTGGCCTGATGTTAGGGGTGATGTGGTCACAGAAATTGTCTGACAGCCATGATTGGGTTCTCCTGCTTGTGTGGCATGGTGCAGAGTCCTGTTACCAAGTATAGTGTCTTCCAGCAGACACCCTCTTGACCCAGGGCAGTACTACTTCCTCCAGGCACTTGATGTAGGCCTCTGTGTTGAGTCCGAGACCATGTGGGAAGATGAATGGAGGCATAACGTTGCCATCACTAGTGATCACCATGATGTTGACTGGATGCTTGATTTTTATCACTCTCAGTACAAGACCTCAGATTGCACTGTCCTCAGATTGACATCAAAACATTCTGAAATGTTCATATTGGAGCTTTAGGCGCAAATGCCAAGCAGTACACCATGTTGTTTCCAAATTGCTGGCAGAGTGAATTGTATCATGGTGCTGTTTTTCTCACAGATGATGTCCAACTGAACCTACTACACTGTGTGGTCAACAAGATCAAAACAATATGCATGTGTGAAATAAAAAATATAAAATGGTAACAATTTACCTATCTCACCCTGTATGTAGTACTACATCATCTAAGAGGCACTTTATTCAGTCTGCCCTGCCTTTTTTAAAATGGTAGGTTGTGATGTGAGAGAGATTTGGCTGCTATTTCTAGTATATGATCACTTATTTACTTGACAGCTCTCCCTCTTTGAGTGATGTGATAGTGTTTGTGCTTTATGAAATCTAGTTTCCATTTTAGAAATAACACGACATTAGTATATCATTATCATGATCATCATCATTTAAGTCCTCCTTCCTTACTGGCATGGCTCAGATGTTTTAACAAGAGCTGGCAAGTCAGAATACTTTGCCATGCTCTACTGTTTGATTTGGCATGGTTCCTATGGCTAGAAATTAGGCTTGACAATTATTAAGTTGTTAATTTCAGTTTGACATAGTCAGCATATGAATTTTCTGTATGAGTAATGATTTAATAATTTAAAAGTTGTTTGTAGTTAAACTGTAATGGTAAAAAATGTCAGGGTTTGAGTTATACAAAACTGGTTTTGTTTACACTTCATTACATAATCAATGAATAATGCACAAAAATGACTCCCCATAAAATATTAACAATCAATCGAGACTAGCCTGCCTATTTTGCTCTACAGATCATCACATAGATATATGAGTGCCATACAGTAGATATTGTGAATTCATGATGATTCATGTCTGTGACCCTGATTTGAATTCAAGCAACAAGTCCTTTCACTTCAATTGCATCACTGATATCTTTCTTTGTAAAGAATTATTAGTGCTAGAGTTGCTGGAAATATCTGCTACATTTCTCGCAAATCACAAACCTATGAGAGAAGCTGTTGTGCAGTTGTTTGGCTTGGCCTGTTAGAAAACAGTAGTAGAATCTCCCTCATTTTATATTATATTGTCACATAAAAACCAAACCAAAACAAAGGAAGCACCATTGGTTAATGTAGTCCTAGGTATAATGTGTCAAAAATAGACAATATTGTCAGGGCTGAAAACTCTTTGATCATTGGTTTGCTTGGTCAAAGATGACCTGGGGCTAAGCAGTAACAATTATTTGTGAGAATTTTGCATTTAAAAACAAGGAGTGGAATAAGTTCCCATTAAGCCAAATTGAATACAAGCTTCCAGTTCCTCCTAACTGCCAATTTCATTTTTGGATAGCTGTCTTTTATTTTTCATTTTTGTTTCAATCATTGGACTGTGGCACTGCTTTAAGCAGTTTAATTGAACAAATTACCCCCCAGTACTATTTTTTTTAAAGTCTGGTACTTATTCTATTGGTCTCTTTTACTGAACCACTAAGTTACAGGGATGTAGTGGGTAGGGAGATGAACACACATACACACAAGGCTTCCACATAGTTTCTACTTACTAACTTTACTCATAAGGCATTAGTTAGCCTAGGTCTATATTGAAGACACTTGCCCAAGTTGCTGTGTAGTGGGACTGAACCTGAATCCACATGACTGCAAAGTGAGTTGCTTAATCATAAAGTCATGCCTTACAAATCATGATTTTAGACAAAATACCTCCCATTCCAGTTACATAGCTGCTAAAGCACAAGACATATATTTCACAGGCTAATGAGGATCTAGCTAGATATGATGTTAGAGGGACACTGCTGATGTTACCAGGGACAGAGAAGCAATACAGAAAGCAGGTTGGTCAGTTATGGATGAACAGCATCTCTTACATAGCGAAATAATTGTAGCACTCTAATTATCAAATAATCACAAGATGTGGGTATAGTTCATTGCTGTTACAAAGGAACAGATAATCTGCATATGTAACAAATGCTGAATGTAAACAAAGCGTAAAAAAGGATAGTTTGTGGTTTCCCACAAACTTGAATGAAATTAAAGCATATTTTGCCATAAATATTATTATAGGCATTAGAAAGTTACCTAGAATAACAAATTACTGGAGTAGTGATGAACCCTTTGGAGACGAATAGGTATAATGACGAGGATACGGTTTTTAAAATTGACACAATATCTACATGTAAGAGACACGAGCAGAACACCAGTACGTGGATAACCAGACTTTGATCCCTTATTTAAAATAAGACCCCTCATTGACTGTGTTCAAAACACATATAAAACAGTTTATAGATGAGGATATGGTGGGCTATAAAGGCCAAGTGCGTTTTCGACAGTATATGCCAGGAAAGCCCACAAAATGGGGGATCAAAGTTTGGAAGATTTGTGAATCAA
>NC_068981.1:98216197-98216985 GCF_001194135.2 Octopus bimaculoides | reverse complement strand
ATTTTAATTTTATACTGGCAAAAGAGACAGTAATGTGCACAACTCTTCTATAATAATATTTTGTTGTATACCCAATTGAATATTAGCTAATAACCCATTTTCTATAGCGATGTTTGAACAAAAATTTTAATAATTTTATATTTTGTTGAATTTACCTGTAATTAGAGTCACTTTGTGACAAAAATTTTGGTATAGAATTGGTTGAGAACCTTTCGTTAAATTATCTTCCAAAAATCACATTAATATGTTGATAAATAAAAAAGTTAGAGTTGTTTAATGAAACCAGACTAAATTTATGATTATGTTAGAAATTAATTGAAACACATAAGGGGTGTATTTTGGTTAGAAATATGGTAACGAAAGGGTTAAGTCAACTTTGCCTTTCATCCTTTCAGGGTTGACGTTCACCACAAAATAGCAAAATTGCAAAAAAGAAAAAAAAATACAAAAGGGACTTCTGAATCACCTTATATATTTAATATACATTTGATTCTAAAGTATTAATCTCTTTTCTTTTATTTTTACTTGTTTGAGTAGTTTGACTGCGGCCATGCTGGAGCCCCATCTTAAGGAGTTTTGTCAAACAAATTGACTCCAGTACTCATTTTAATGTCTGGTACTTATTCTGTTAGCCTCTTATGCTATACTGCTAAGTCATGGGTGATATAAACAAACCAACACCAGTTGTCAAGTGGTGGTGGGAGACAAACACAAAGACTTACATATCTATTTAAATTTCTCTTCCCCCTCTCCCCTCTCTCTCTCTCTCTCTCTCTCTCTCTCTCTCT
>NC_068981.1:98214060-98216187 GCF_001194135.2 Octopus bimaculoides | reverse complement strand
CTGCCATCCTATCTTTGTTGTAAATTGTTACGATATAAATAGATTGGAAGCAACCAGCTTATAAATGTATGATGAAAGTCTTTCTTCCTCATTCATAATTGTGTTATACACCTATTTATTGGTGTTGGCTTCAGTAAGATGACTGTTCTGAGGCAGTGTGCTTTATATAGCCAGACACTCTCGTTCCAGTGAGCTGACACTTTTAGGCACCTCTTACAACATGCATAGATGCTTAATAATATAAGACAATTACAGCATAAAAGTAAATATAATGGTGTGTGTATTTAAACAACAAATTTGGCTGTAATTGTTTCAGTTTCAATACACAAACTCAGATCAGATTTTTTACCAAACAAGTGTATTTTCAGTTATCTCTGTCAGCTTGGGATTTTTTTGTGGCCCAGCTAGATGTCCACCTATGGGTAAATGGACTGTGCAAGATGAGTTAATGTTGTTTAGCTTCAAGTTGATATTGATTAAGCATTCCAGTCTCTTTTTTTGTATCCAAAGTATAGTGCATGTGAGACTACATTATCTAATATGGCCTTTTCTAAGAAAATAGGGTATAGTTTGAGTGAGATTTGGCTGTTATATTTAGCAAGTTACCCTCATTAGCTAATTCATGTCTGATGAGTCTAATGGAAATTCTGTTGAAATTCAATACCATGAGAATTGATACATTGTAGTTTAGTGACTGATCTGAAATATTCCTGATAGCTGGGAGAGCTGAGGTAATAGAAAAGTGTGTGTGTGTAGGTTTTTTTGTGCCCCGAAACACTATGAAACACCAGCAACACATTTGAACTCATGACCTATTTACAGTTAGTTTTATACCTTAATCACTCAGTTGTCATCTCACCTCAGTATCCAATACCTGTTATCGCATCATTAACTCTTTGAAACTTTAAATCAGATGAAGCTAGAGTTTGACAACAGATATTTAACTGTCAGATATTGATTTACACATCAAACATGATGCACTAGGGAAGCAGTGGAGCAAAGACCTATAAAAAGAGAAAAGACAGTGAAACATGCAGAATCAATAACTTTGTACTTTATTTTTCTTTTTGCTTTAAAGTTGGCACTTATCTATTTCAGGGAGGTTACAAACTTATTTAACTATGTGAATAGGAAGGAAGATGGTAGTGTGGGAAGGAATAGAAAAATAATAGAAGACTAAAATAAAATGAAATAGAAAATAAAAAAAACTGAATTTCAATTTGTAACCTTAGCTGATGTGTTTACTGTTAATTCTGTGTTAATATTTCTTGAATCTTCTATAACCCACCATGAACATAGCATGAAAGTTATAACATTACACAGGCATGCATGTATGCACATGCATGCATGTGTGCACATGCATGCATGCATGCATGTGCATACACAAACACATGAAAAATAAATAAGAAGTGACAAACCTCTATATGAAAAGGCAGTAATTGATTGCAATGATCAGATCAGCATAATCTTTACTTTCAAAATCTTCTTCTCATGGCACAAAGGTATTACGATAGCGAAGATGTACGTTCTTCTGTAGTGGGCTGCCTAATATTTGGCCTATTAGGAACTATCTGACAAAGTGGCTTTCCACCAGTAACTACCTTCATCTGCTGATGTTTGGAAAACTGCCATTCAGGGTTTGTGTAAGTTATAATTATTATTATTATTATTATTATTATTATAAGGTATTGTCTTTTTAGGTCTGCCCAGGTCTGTGTAGATGGTCTGTGGGACATCTTGGTACTAAACCAGAATATGAATCATTGATTAAAACATCATTTTCTCCCTGGGAATAGGTGGTCCAATATCCTGTGTTGTTAGCTAAAAGATGCTATTGCTCCAGACCCTTTAATCTACAGATATTATATATTACATTATATTACGTTTTACACACACACACACACAGTCATGTGTATTTAGTATATGTTCGTATGTTTATTTTCTACATGTTTTTTGAATTTCGAAAATCCTACGGGAGCCAGTCAGGCGGTACTGGCAACGGCCACGCTCAAAATGGTGCATCTCATGTGCCACCCGCACAAGTGCCCCTGGACTGGCTCTTGTGCGGGTGGCACATGAGATGCACCATTTTGAGCGTGGCCGTTGCCAGTACCGCCTGACTGGCTC
>NC_068981.1:98197332-98209079 GCF_001194135.2 Octopus bimaculoides | reverse complement strand
TGCAAGAGAGACGATTGCTCTGGTATGGACATGTGGTGAGAATGGATGAGGATAGCTGCGTGAAAAAGTGCCACACCCTAACAGTTGAGGGAACCTGTGGAAGAGGTAGGCCCAGGAAGACCTGGGCTGAGGTGGTGAGGCAAGACCTTCGTACATTGGGCCTCACCGAGGCGATGACTACTGACCTTGACCTTTGGAAATGTACTGTGCGTGAGAAGACCCGGCAAGCCAAGTAAGATCGTTGCCAGTGCCCCTGGACTGGCTATTGTGCGGGTCACACATGAGATGCACCATTCTGAGCGTGGCCGTTGCCAGTACCGCCTGACTGGCTCCCGTAGGATTTTCGAGCGAGATCGTTGCCAGTGCCCCTGGACTCGCTTGTGCGGGTGGCACATAAAAGACACCATTTCGAGCGTGGCCGTTGCCAGTATCGCCTAACTGGCCTTCGTGCAGGTGACACGTAAAAGCACCTACTACACTCTCTGAGTGGTTGGCGTTAGGAAGGGCATCCAGCTGTAGAAACTCTGCCAAATTTAGATTGGAGCCTGGTGTTGCCATCCGGTTTCACCAGTCCTCAGTCAAGTCGTCCAACCCATGCTAGCATGGAAAGCGTACATTAAACGATGATGATGATGATAATGATCATATTAAGGTGGCTAGCTGGCAGAATTGTTTGCACACCGGGCGAAATGCTTATCGGTATTTCGTCTGCCGTTAAGTTTTGAGTTCAAATTCCACTGATGTCGACTTTGCCTTTCATCCTTTCGGGTCAATAAAATTAGTACCAGTTACATACAGGGGTCAATGTAGTCGACTTAGTTCCCTCCCCCAAAATTTGAGGTCTTGTGCTTCCAGTAGAAAGGATTTATTAAAGTTGAAAAAATATGACCCACTGACTTTCACATTTCTTATATTAGATATGTTTCATTTTGGGGAAACTTTATTTCAATTAAAGTGTATTTTATGTGTGTGTGTGTGTGTGCATATGTATTAGAGAAAGCAAAAAATAAAACAATAATGATAGTGTTCAGTATGTTGGCAACAGAAATTTCTGTCAAAGAGACATGGTTAAACAAAGTTATACATCTCCCTCTTTCTCTCACATACCCACTCTTTCTCTTTCTTTTATTATTATTCCCACTGTCACCATCAATACTACTACTTTTAATAAAACATCAACTCTCCCTAAATTTCTTTGTCTCTCTCTCTCTCTCTCTCTCTCTTTCTCTCTCTCTCTCTCTCTCTCTCTCTCTCTCTCTCTCTCTCTCTCTCTCTCTCTCTCTCTCTCTCTCTCTCTCTCTCTCTCTCTCTCTCTCTCTCTCTCTCTCTCTCTCTCTGTGTCTGTTTTCACCACTGCCTTCACCATCTCTATGCCTACTATTACTCTCACTCCATCATGAAGAATAGTTGGAGTGTCATTGAATAGTGAGAGGGGGGGTCTAAGTGTAACATACAAAAATTAGTTTTCGCATTTATTATATTAGATGTGCATGTGTATGTGTGTGATTGCAGAAACATTGAGGTTTTTGTTAATTTCTTTTTTAGGGCAACTGTGGTGTAATGGTACTAATGTTATGCTCACAAGTGACATGGAAAATATTGGTCTTCTATTATATTTCTTCATTTATGCCATTTCATTCTTAAAATGTTATGATTTTGATGCCACTACTGTATATAAACAGTTACTCATGAAAGTCATTGATCTTAAAACTGTTTTGATATTTGTTATGTACAAGTGGAAAATAACCCGTTTGCCTTTTTTTTTAATTGAAAAGACAAATATAAAAGCCAAATATTTGAACATCTAAAGAAATTGATTATATATTATACACTTTAATTCAATTCCCTTTACTTGTCATCTGTTCATTTCAGTACAAACATTTAAAAAAACAAACTCTTTTGATATCGACAAGCCTGATGCAACTTCAGGTTCAAATATTACAAACTCTACCTTTTGTAAAGTGTTGATTACCCACTTCATACTTTGAAGGTCCAACCTGACACCTCATTACTTCGATTTTTTATCGCTCTACTCAGTCATTCCCATCCTCTCTTCTAAAATGTGAGTAGTCATGTAGCTTCTTTAAAGTAAGAAATCCTTTTTTCTCATATGCTATTCCTCATCTCCTAGCATAAAATTGTCCTCCTCTTGGGGTTCACAGTCTTGTAAGCTGTATGGTGACCTCATTAGTGCTGGTGAAAAAATCACTCAGTATATGCTGTAAAGTGGTTGGTGTTAGGAAGGGCATCCAGTTATAGAAACCTTGCAAATGCAGACACTGGAGCACAATGTGGTCCTTGGACCCATTGAATCCTGTCAAACCATCCATGCCATGCCTGCTTGGAATATGGATGTTAAATGACTATGATGATGATGATATCTACCTCTTTGCTTGTACATAGCATTTTCATATGTTTGTCCTAAACATCCATGCTTTGTTTTCAGACTTTTAGTTAGCTCTTGTTTCATACGTTTTAAGTAACATAATGCTCTCCTTTGATAAACCCCAAGCTACCCTGGTGGTTGAAAAACATTGGGAACATATATCATGTATGATGCGCAGATACCATGGAAATATTTTCTATGTATCACGTATAATACACAGGAAATATTTCCTATATATCATGTGTGATACACAGGACAGGTAAAGGTAAAAGGTAAAGTTACCTTCTCAAGTCACACTGACTCATAAGGGCTGGTTTCATGGTGTATATATTTCCCACCTGGATGGGATGCCGGTCCATTGCAGGATTACTCATTTTTGCCAGCTTGAGTGAACTGGAGCAACATGAAATGAAGTGTTTTGCTCAAGAACATAATGCGTTGCCCGGTCCAGGAATCGAAACCACAATCTTATAATCATGAGTCCAACACCTGAACCACTAAGCCTCGCACCTCTACAAAGTGTTAAGTGTAAACCTTTCATCATAATTTCATGTAAAAAAAATCTTTTAAGTTACATTCCAGTCACAAGTTTTATAATGAAGTTATTTTACTTAATCCTTAAAATTGAAAAAAAATTTTCAAAATTAACTACAACATTCAGACTGTGTATTTCATTAGAAATCCAGTCATGAAAAACTTAATACTGCCTTTTTGTTAATTCTGTCAAATTGTTTTGTTTTTTTTTCTCTTTTGATTCACAATAAATCTGTATTCAGAGTCGGACTTTAACTCAGTTCCACATATTAAATGAAATTTTAAAATGCTACATTTTTTCCTTTCTCTAGTCTCTCATTAACTCTTTTGATATGAACCTACCTGAAACTGTTTCTAGTTCTTTGATACTAAGGTACCCGCTTTAAAGTGTATATATTTAAATTTAAAACCTTCCATCATTATATTGCATAAGGGTATACTATTAATGCACTTTCAAGACACCTACTAATTGTACTAAATAACATAAAAGCTATTTATATTACTAAACTCTTCCAAGTTCTTCCTCATTCCTAAAATTAACTAAATCATAAGGATTGTATTTTATTAGAAAACTGTTCACTAAGGAGTTGAATTAGTTTGCATAGCTTTAAACCCTTAGGCATTCAGATTATTCTGTCAAATGTAATGCTTATATGCTTCCATTTTTTTTGACTTAATCATACTTCATCAAGTAGCTCAGATTTCAGTGATGTGATTGTTAATTTTTTGAATGACATTATAGAGTAGATATGAAGAGGCTGGACCTGGTCAGTTCAAACATAGAACAAGTAGAATTTTTGGGTTGGATATGGCCAGTTTAAATGCTACAGGGTTAATGCAATTATTTAAGAAGTATTTGTTTTTAAAGATGAGAAACAAGGATTATAGCATTCTACTTTTTGTATAAAATATGTTATGGTTATGAGGTTCAAGGTGCTGGATTTCTGACTAGAAAGTTCACTGCAGCAACCTTTTAGTTGTGTTCACCCTGATTTGGATGTAAAACCTTGTTGTTCAAGTCATCAAAAGAGCCTCTGCATAGTTGCTTGATCTGTTAGAAACAGCGACTACCCTGCCCAACTCATATCACACTTTATTAAAGAAGAAAATGGAAAAACTGCCTACTTACTGTAAAAAACAAAATTGCACTAGTAACCAGCTGGTGGAGGATCTGCCTGGGGTTAAAGCAGTAGTTACGTTGAACAGCCATATTGGTATGGTGATAAACATTACTTCTTAGTATAGTTATTACTTTCATCTTTTATTGAGATTTTCTAACTAGCTACTTTGCTTCTTGCAAGATCAGTGACTGATGGTCACTTAGTTTTCTATATATTGCGAGCTGGAGCACATTCCTGCTCTTTCTAGCGGTCGGGTGTTGACGACTGAAGATGAGCACAAGTATCCCAAAACCATTCAATCTCATGATCCTGTCGTCTGCTAGAGGATGGTAGGGGCTCATTCCCTTGCTTGCAATATACACAGGGTGCAGGTTGCACTGGTAACCAGCAGGCGCAGCATCTGCCTGTTGGTTAAGATGGTAGTAAAGTTGAACAGCTGTATTGATGTGGTGACAAACACTACTTCTTAGTATAATTACTACTTTCATCTCTTATTGAGATTTTCTAACCTAACTACTTTTCTTGCTTCAATATGCAAATAGGAAATGAAATTTGGGAAAATTATTCCACCAATGTCAATGAACAGCAGGGAAAAATTAATGTAAACGAGAGAGATATCATCAATCATCATGACCATGGCAAACATCCTTATCATCAATGAGCTAATGTAATGTAATCAGTTTTTTGACCTGCTAGAAACAGCAACTGAATTTCTCTGAAACGATATCCTACTATCTTATACACAAAAGGTATATTGAACAGTGTTCCCGATATATAAACTGGCTAGGTGGGTGTGAGTTGAATGCTTTGATTATTATTATTCCAGAGGAGGAGCAGTATGTAGAGGAAGGTGGGATAAGGTGCTACTATACCGTTTTATTTTCAGTATATAAAAATAAAACCTTCCTCTGGGTTTTATGTAATATTGTCTTTGTAATCAAAGCCACTTAGTTGCTAAGACTTATTGTCTACCCTTTTACCAATCCTGTTGAACTGAAGAACTCTAATAATATTCTCTCTATCAGTTTTAAGCACATGACTTTCCTTTCAGTTAAACTACTTTCTCTTCTCACTTGTTTATTAGTTTTTTTTTCTTCTTTTCTCTTTGTTTGTCTTCCCCTCTCTCTCTCTCTCTCTAGCAAAAGCACTCACTATTCAAATTTCTTTGACAGCTTGTGTTGATTATTGATAAGTTTAATCTTGGATATATCAGCTTCAAGTTTTGCTTGTGATGTTCCGTGCTTAAAGTGAACTTTAAAAGAAATCCATGTCTTAATGGCTGTGAATGAAACAGAAATATCAATGTTTTCTTTCAGCTGATGAAAATTTCAAGGTGTTCAGCTTTTGTGTAAATAACTGTTTGAAATGTAAATGGAAATGAAGTGCTTTGGTTAATCTAAATCAATTGAGAATATTATTTAACTTAAAGAAAAAACTGCTTGCATTATATAACAGTTAAGGTTGTGTGACTGTTTTAAAGTAACAATTCTTTTGTAATCAAGATGAATGAATTCACAGAAAAACGTGAAGATAAATTGATTATACTTAAGGCACTGCTTTTTTTCATGGCTCTTGTTCGAGATGGGTTTCATTTTGAAGTGTTGATTATATTTAATTTTGATTTATTTTCGGTAAATTTTAAAACTAATTTGATATTTTGTAATTGAATTAGTCAAACATTTTTGGAAAAAATTCCATTGTTGTTTAGTAGTTTAGTAAGATCTGAGTATTAATAATTTCTGTAATGATTTCCAAATGACTCTTCACAATTAGGAGTTCTTTCTGCTGTTGTTATAACAACATTAATACCATCATGAGAGTCTTCACTGGTGAAGACATAAGTCATAAAAGTATTAAGATTTATTATTGACTACTACTGTACAATTTAGATTTCCCTTCAATCTAACTTCTTGCTCTAAGGTTCTCCTTTGCTTTCTTCCAAATAAGTACTTTGAAGACGGAATATTAAGAGTTAATCTTACATGTAATTATACAGCATTTTTACCATCTTTTCCTCTATTAGATGTGTGTGTGTGTGTGTGTGTATATATATATATATATATATATATATATATTCTCACCCTAATACTGTGTGGACTGAGATGCCCCAATTGACAGGCTGCTTGTATATAATCTAGGCTATTTAGTCTCTCAATTTCAATAGTCAAAGTTGTGATGTTATTTTGGTGTAGCAGTTAGCACAACTATATAGTTTACAGAAGATGGAGGCCTGAAGATGTTGTGTTGTTATATTTTTCTGTCTTATTCTATATAAACATATAGAAATATAGTTTTGATATATAAACTAATATAAAATAATAATAATAATAATAATAATTATAATAATAATCCTTTCTATTAAAGACACAAGGCCTGAAACTTAGGCAGTGGGGTGGGGACTAGACAATTGCATTGACCGCCAGTGTTTCACTGGTATGTTAATTTATCAACCCTGAAAGTATGGAAGGCAAGCATTTTGTTGGGCATGCTAATGATTCTGCTAGTTCACAGCCATAATCATAATCATAATAATAATAATAATAATAATAATAATTACAATAATAGTAATAATAATAATAATAATAGTAGTAGTAATAATAATAATAATAATAATAATAATAGTAATAATAATAGTAATAATAATAATAATAATAGTAATAATAATAATAATAATAATATGTGTGTGGTAGCCATGCTAGTGCTTGTAACATGAAAAAGCACCTAGTACTGTATTGACAGTTGAAACACCACTAAACATTTTGCCAGGTGTGTTAATAATTCTACCGGCTTGCTGCCTTCAATAATAATAATAATAATAATAATAATAATCCTTTCTACTGTAGGCACAGGGCCTGAAATTGGGGGAGGGAGATAGTCAATGGCATCGACCTCAGTGTTTTACTGGTACTAAATTTATCAACACCAAAAGGATGAAAGGCAAAGTCGACCTCAGCAGAATTTGAACTCAGAATGTAGCAGCAGATGAAGTACCACTAAGCATTTGACCTGATGTGCTAATGATTCTATCAGCTCACTGCCTTCATAATATATTTTACTCCAGTGTCACTTTGATGGCATGCTCTGCTCTCTCACTCAATAATGGTTAATGATAATAATAATTGATATAATAATAATTGTAGTTGTAGTAATAATAATGATTTCAAAGTTTGGCACAAGGCCAGCAAGTTGGGGGAGGTAAGTCAATTACATTGACCCCAGTGTTCAGCGAGTATTTACTCTATTGACCTCGAAAAGATGAAAACAAAGTTGGCCTTGGCAGAATTCAAACTCAGAACATAAAAATGGATGAGACGCTGCTAAGCATTTTGCCAAGCATGCTAACAATTCTGCCAACTTGTCGCTTTCAATAATAATAATAATAATTGTAGCAGTAGTAAAAAAGGTAAAGACCCCCTTCAGTAATGAATGACCATGGGATTGCACCGAGAAAGTTCTCCTCCGAGGCACAAGTCCAAGCAAGGTTGTTTATGGTAGACCAGCAGTCACCCATGCATATCAGCCTCCCTTCTCCACACCACCTATGTTATCCAAGGGAAAGGCAAAGGCTGATACAGCTTGGCACCACTGACATTGCAACTCATTTCTACTGCTGAGTGAACTGGAGCAACATGAAATAAAGTGTCTTGCTCAAGAATACAACAAGCAGTTCAGTCCAAGAATCAAACTCACCACCTCATGATTGTGAATCCAATGCTCTAACCACTGAGCCATGTGCAGTGTAGTAGCAGTAATAATAACGATGATGATGATGATAATAATAATGATAATAATATTTCGTATGTGTATTTCGTGTGCAAGATTCTTGATGTGGATACGTGTGTTGAAAGAAATACTATTAAACCTTGGGAGAGGCATTATGCCTGTAATAAACGCACACACTGGTTCAGTCCTTTATTAATTTATAACAAAAAAACTAAAAACTAAAAAAAAAACAAAAAACAAAACTAAATACTGTTTATAAATTAATAAAGGACTGAACCAGTGTGTGTGTTTATTACCGGCATAATGCCTCTCCCAAGGTTTAATTGTAATAATAATAATAATTTCTATTAAAGGCACAAGGCCTCGAATTTTGGAGGAAGAGACTAGTCGATTACATTGACCCCAGTGTTTCACTGGTACTTAATTTATTGACCCCGAAAGAATAAAAGGCAAAATCGACCTTGATGGAATTTGAACTCAGAATGTAAAGATGGACAAAATGTCGCTAAGCATTTTGCCTGGCATGCTAATGATTCAGTCAGCTTGCCATAATAATAATATTATTCATTTGACTGGGCTTGTGTATTGGCTTTGACATAAAACCAGTGTATAAAAACTGTCTCCCAGTTGACAGCTACCTGCAAAGGTTCTCTATCAATATGTATCTTTATGTTCTTGACAAATAATAGGATTGCACATACCAGACATTTGTGCTACTGTGTATGTATCTGTGTGTGTGTATGTATGTGTGTGTGTGTGTGTCTTTCTTTTTGTCTACCTTTCTTCGTTTCTCTCTCACATCCTCCTACACAGTTGTTGTAATTCAGTATTATGCTTAGAACTTTTTTTGTTTTGTTTAAAAAAAACGTTTTGCCTCTATTATTACAATATTATCTATTCATTCCACCATGCTCCTCCTGAAATGAAATGTCTGCTGAAGCAAGGCTAGACTTGATAAATATTCTGTCTGAAAGTTGTCCGCGCGCGCGCGCGCGCGCGTGTGCGTGTGCGTATGCGTGTGTGTGTGTGTGTGTGTGTTAGACTAATAGTTTTGTTCTATTTTAAAATCGTTTTCTTTTTTTCTGCTTTTGCTTCAAATAAGAATCCGATTCATATAAATACAAGAATAGATCGGCTCTGCTTTTTCTGTAAAATTATATAAATTCTAATCATAACAAAGCTGAAATAATGTAATATTTAGGCTATCAATCACAATCAACATTTTGGTCAGAACTGGCAGAGTATGAAAGAGAGAAAGCATGAGAGGGGGGAGAAGGAGGAACTTTTACCAAATGTCTTACCATCATTCTTGACAAAAATCAGTTGTAATGCTAATGAAAGTTAATCATCAGAATATTATGCATACACACCATATCACACAATATCAGTGCTTCAGTGGGCGTGCTTAGCACAGTAGTTGCACCTCATTCTTCATATGTGGCTCATTTTTTTTTTTTTTTTTCATTTTCTGTGTATGTCTCTCTCACAAATGCCATTGATCTCTTGAAGTCGTTAGGATTCATACTAAACTTCTGGGTCCTTATTATCCATTCACACCACATACCTTTGTTGCTTTTGTCAATCATTTCTGTTTTTCCAATAAACATGCACTGCCTTTCAATCTCATGACTGCTGTGTTCTGTTGCTTGGTTCATATTTAGCAAAACCATTTTTCTTACTTTCTTTCTTTCTTTCTTTCTTTCTTTCTTTCTCTTTCTTTCTCTCTCTCTTTCTTTCTCTTTCTCTTTCTTTCATTCTTCTTTCTTTCTTTCCTTTCGTCTTTTACCATATCTTTGCATTATCTGGCTGACATTGTTTGGTTATAACCACTGTTGTTGCACTGATGTACAATACATGATTTTCTATTTTTATTTTCTGTGTCTGCATATGTATGAATATGTTTGTGTTAAAGTCTGAGACAGCAAGCATGGAAGTGTGTATATGTAATCACAGATGCGCCCCCCCCCTCCCCCACACACATACACACACCTTTGAGTAAAATTTGGTAACCAGTAAAATAGAGAAGCCTCATGTGTACATATGTGTATGTGTTTGTATACACATACATGAAGGTGCAGTCTTGGTTGTGTGGTAAAGAAGCTTGCTTCCCAACCACTTTGTTTCAGGTTCAGACCCACTGCATGGTACTTGTACAAGTGTCTTCTACTATAGCCTCAGGCCAGCCAAAACCTTGTGAGTGGATTTAGTAGATGGAAACTGAAAGAACCCATCATGTATACATACATACATACATACATACATACGTGTGTGTGTGTGTATTTGTGTTTGACCTCTAACCACTGCTTGACAACTGGTGTTGGTTTATTTACTTCCATGTAACTAAGTGGTTCAGTGAAAGAAACTGATAGAATAAATACGAGACTTTAAAAAACAAAGTGAACAGCCTGAAAACATTCCTGGGAAGATTTGTTCAACTGAACCTTTTAAGGCAGTGTCCCAGCATGGCTCTAGTCCAATGACTGAAACAAGTAAAAGATAAATGTATATATATATATATATATATATATATATATATATATGTATATGAGCATGTTAGTTGGTTACTCCTTAATTACCATTAAGGTGAAGGTTGACAACAGGAAGGGCATGCAACTGTACAAATATATCGCAACAAATTCTACCTGGCTGATGTAGACATGGAAAAGTGAGTGTTAATTTGACAATTCTGATGATGATGTGTTCATTCATTTCATCTGTTTTCCCATGCTAGCATAGGTTGAGCAAAGATGTATTATTGAGGCATTGTTTTATATTTAAAACACCTGCCTTTTTTTTTTTTTTTTTCAGTAATTGATTTTTACTCAACATACTTTCAAAATAGTTGCTTTGCAGGGCAATTTGTTGAAACAATTACAATGTGGAAACACATATTAGCCAAGTCAAAGAGGACAGTATGATCTACTATTTATGGCAGGATTCAGCATAAAGATCTGGAATTTGCTTCCTTGATGTTCATGTTGGAACTGGGGAGACAGTCTTGGTTAATCTATTCCTTGCTTAAATCTGTTAACATGAGGCCATAGCCATTGCAGTTGTTTTTGCAAAAACCTTATCGCCCAGGAATGAGTGAGGGTTTTACTGTCACAGTCCTTCTGGGGACACACACACACACAACATATTCTACTTTTAAACTCCTTAGACTTTGACAGAAATGATGCACCTATCTCCAAAATCAGGAAAAGTTAGGAAGCTGTTTGCAAGAGTTACCAAATGATAGTCTGGGATGAATGCATAATAGCCTTAGGCATGACATTGCAGGACTTAAGTGACAGTTGAGCTCAAATGGGAAGAGCGGCAGTTATGTTGTTTGGTGATTTCTCCAAGACCTTTACTGTGATCTCAAAAGGGACAGAAAATCAATGAAATCCAATGTAACCTTAAATTGTCATCATTTTGTATCAAAGTTAAATTTTTCAGACCATCTACAAGCATTGAGGCCAATCTTTTTAGAGATCAGTTGACTAGTCATCTTGCCCAATTTATATACCAATAAAAATGAAGTTCAATCTTACTTGCTTGCAATGTTACACAGCCAAACTGGCATATAATGGGAAAATACTATGAATTAAGTTGCCCCTGAAATGTTAATACAAATGGAATAAAACAAGTTTTGTGTAAATTAAAGCAGTAATTGAGATATCTAGGGATGTGGGGTTGATAATTACCCAAAACGGTGCTTAATGGGAAAATGTTCCGAATATAACTTCATCCTGAAAGGGAAGAAACTCTAACCTTTCAATTAGATACAGTGACTTGACAACGAAAAAATATGATTTGTTTTTTTACAGTAAATGTTGCTATTTTCGCTTTTGTTAAACACAATATTTTTATCATTTAGAAATAATTTTTAGTGAATGTGATTTCAAAAATGTAAGTTGTTTGTACAGTAAGTATTCATATTTTAGCTTTCTTTAAACAGGCAATATTTTAATGTTTAATTTTTTTTGACATATTTAAAAATA
>NC_068981.1:98194710-98197322 GCF_001194135.2 Octopus bimaculoides | reverse complement strand
ATAGGTTCTTTTTTGAGTGCATTCAACGTATCTTACCTCCAAAGATTTGGCTGCTATTTCTAGCACGCCCTGCTACCACATAACAGCTATTTGCGATGAAGGACCTAAAATAGCCGTTATGTAAGTAGCAAGGCATGCAGGAAATAGCAGCCAAATCTTTCCTTTTCTGGGGATAGGAGCTGTTTATACGTGATTTTGATGTCACATTTGTTGAAAGCATGCGAAATAACCCGGAAAAGGAAAAAAAAAAAAAAGCCCCACAAAATAAAACTCTGTTGCTGGGAAACTCAAACTTTCCTGGTGACCCAATGGGTCACAGGTAGTCTAGTAACTTGTTAAAAGATAGAAAATTTCTTTTTGATATTAATGGCACCATGCACCAGCTTCTATTAGTGCTGTTGTTAAGACAACAAGCAAATTGATATTGAAAGTGTTTGTTAATATATAACATCATTTTCAACACCATCAACAGGTAGCTGTTAGTCATTTCAAGTCCTACCTACAAACCAATATACTTTTTTTCGTTGTGGAAGAAATAGTTCACTGTGCTATGTGTGGCTTAGTGGTTAGGGTAATCAGTTCATGTTCTTAAGGTCATGAGTTCGATCCCCAGCAGCGTGTTGTGTCCTTGAGCAAGTATCTCAAAGGGCCAGCTTTGCCACATTCTGAGTCACACTGAATCTCCCTGAGAACTATGTTAAGTGTATGCATGTCTGTGGAGTGCTCAGCCAGTTACACATTAATTTCATGAACTAGCTATTCCATCGATTGGATCAACTGGAACCCTCGTTGTTGTAACTGATGGATTGCCAGTTATTAGAACTGTCATATCTGTAGACTTCCATTAAAACAAAAGATTCCCCAATAATGTTGCTGCAAACTTTAGATCAGTTGTGGTTATGCAACGACAAGGAAATGGTTGAAAAGCTTATGGTATATGTCACTGAGACTACTATTCTGGATTGCGTCTTGGGGTATACTGCCTTGCTAATAACCAGTTTTTTGTAGGATGCTCAAGAGTAGGCAGTGCTACAATCTCTGTTTTATGCTCTGTTAGTAAAGACCCACAAACATTGTATATCCTGAGGGGCTAACATAAAGATATTTAGAATCCCCTAGGCTGGCATGTGAACAGATCTAACAGCATAGAGGCTGGAGATCATCGCATCCCATGATATCATTTCTTTATCACAGCATGTATTGTAGCCGTAATATTTAGATGTGTGTGTTTCCTCAGAGCACCACAGATTTCATGTGTGATAAGAAAGATTTTATTTCCATGTGTGGTTTACTTTTCAATACCCCACTTCCTCCTCATTTTTCAAATAATTTCAAGAATAAATTAGAATTATATCATGTTCAATAGGTTTCAACTGAAATAAAAATGTTTTCATATTTATTTAATCCTGTGTTCTAACTTAATATGCTTGAATTAGACACATGTCATTTCTATAATTAAATTACAAAATGTATTAAGATCATTGAGTGCATATCTGCAACACAGTGTAGAAGATTGTGTTGGCAAACAATTTCATTTCTTACATGAAAGATAACTTTTCAAGAGGAGTCCAGTAGCTTTCTATTAAAACAAGTTCTTATTAAGAACAACTCTGGGTCATTTATTGCTACTTTTTAATCTGGACAATGCCAAGTATCTTGCTAGTATATGTATATGTATGTGCACATAAAAATGTGTGTATGTATATATGTATATGCATGTAGTGTATACGTAATATTCATACATATAAATAACCAGAATAAGAAGACAAAGAGTTTAATGATCAGTTAAAAGAGTTTTGGTACCATTCTGTTTTTTACGTACGCGCGTGTGCAGAGAACTTCTTTCAGTTACTGTCTAGCAAATCTACTCACAAGGTTTATATATGTTATATATGTATACACATACACATTTGTATGTATATATGTGTGTGCGTGTGATATGCATATATATATGTGTGTGTGTGTGTGTGTATGTATATATATATGTATGTATGCATGTATATATGTATTTTTATGTGTATGTGTATTTTTATGTTTATGAAGTTTGGTCATAAAGTATTGGGTCTGTTATGGTAACAGCTAAAGTATGCATAGTGTAGCTGCTTGGCACAGATTGACCTTGAACTTTGTCATGCATGCACACTAAGTTATAATGTTCTTCCTCTCTTCCATAGTTTATAACAGCATTTTGAAGTAGAGCATGTAAATGTGGTCATTCAAAAAGCAGATAGGGTTTCACCTATACAGGATGTCCTTGATTGTGTTGAGGAAGACAAACTTTTTGAAAATGGTCATAACAGGTGATAAATCATGGGTCTATGGCTATGACCCTGAAACCAAGGCAAAAATCAAATCTCAGTTGAAAGGGACAAGATTTCACGATGTCAAGAATATCCAAGAGAATGTAACATGGCAGCTGCTTGCTATCCCAAAAGACGAATTCCAGGAATGTTTCCATCAATGGAGACAATGCTGGATAAAGTGTGTGACTTCAGAAGAGAGCTAGGGGCTGCTTCGAAGGAGATTAAATGCCAAATTGATATGTGTTGTAGTTTTCTTTCTACGGCACCAGTCCTGATACATTCTGATTGGACCTCGTACATATATATATA
>NC_068981.1:98174149-98194624 GCF_001194135.2 Octopus bimaculoides | reverse complement strand
CATAAATATATATAATTTATATAAGGGCATTACTATAGTAATGCCCTTATATAAATTATATATATATATATATATATATAGAGACACACACACACGTGTGTGTGTGTGTGTATGTTGTATGTTATATGTTTGAGTGTGTGTGTGTCCAACCCATGCCAACATGGAAAACATGTTGATGATGATGATGACAATAATATATAAACATTTGTCTATGTGAGTACATCCACATACACTAACATATAACTATACACCTAAATTATTGACATACAGATTTTCCTTTACAAGTCTATACTTGCCTATCATCATCATCATCATCATCATTTGTTTGTATTTATTTATTTATGAAATTCAGATCGTTGTAGGTGTTTGTGATGGTCGGCACGGTTGTGTCATTTGGTATTATCTGTGTTTGCGTAAGATTTAAAGTGACAGCCCTGATGCACACGTTGTTACTAAACTTCTTATGAATGTCCTCAATGTCCATTCTCTTACATGGGAATAAATGTCTGTACTATCTTTAAGGTGTGTGTGTGTTTGTGCATGTGCATCTTTGTGTGTTATTTGGCATACGTGCTCATACAAGTATTGATTGTTGTGTGTATACCCAAGTATGTGTGTGTATATATATATATATATATATATATATATATATATACACACACACATGTGTGTATGGGTGTGTATTTATATATATGGTTTGTGAATACCTTTGAGTATGTACCATGATTACTTTCAGTGTTTGAGTATATGTATTATAAATGGTATCTGTGTGAACAGGAAGCATGTGTGTGTGTGTCTGTGAATGTTTGTATCTGTGTGTATGTGCATGTTCACAAATGTTTTAACATGTATACATTCTAGAATTATCTTTTGTACTTCATGACAATATATCTTCAGCATCATATTTTCCAGAAGGTATGAATCCAGAATTCTTTAAATGGTACTTATTGTTTCACCTTGGTTTTTGGCCCCCTTGGGATAGTGGGTAATGCTTCATTCTCTGATGGATGCTAATTAACCATTTCTTCAAAATTATTATTTTTTTCCATCTGATTGTCATCTGTATTGTATTATTTCACTTTGAGCTCTTCTATCCCCCCCCCCTCCAATTTCCCAACTCTTTCTCCTCCAAACTGTCTTTTTTCAAACCTTTCTCTTTTTGAATTCTTTCTCTTTTATAATTCTTTTTTGTTTCCTCTTACTATTCTCTCATTCTCCAGTTTATGCTAGTTTGTTAGCAATACAATTCTACTATCCAGCTCCAATTTTCATTAATCGCAATTAAAGAAAGTGCAGCTACATGCCACAACAGCCTTGATTATAAGACTGAATTCAGTGCTGTAACATACTGTGTTTTAAACATGGTGCTTAGGCAGCAGCTAATGTTACAGAAATAATTTTATCCTTTGGCTTCACAGTCACAACTAACTAACTGCCACTGGTTTTGAGATTATAATCTGATACTTTGACTATGCTGTCTTGTAAGAATTGATTAAATATTGTCAGAACATTGACAACTTCCAGTGCAGATTGTGTACATAAACTCCAGGAATCCCCAGTGTACCTAATGCATTGTTTTTAAGTTCATATTTTGCACAGCATCGTTTATAGTTTCCTTTTACAACATTGATAATATACAGTTGTCTTTTTTCTCTATTCCTTTCAGCTGGATGTTGTTTACTGAATAACTAATTATCATCATGGTTAGGTTTCATTTACTGAACACAATAAATCATCAATGACAATCATTGCTAACTTGTGGAGTTATGTCATACAGCTGTTGCCTAACGTGAGCTGGGTCTATTGTGGACATTGCTCCACACTACTTTTCTTTGACAAAGAACTGGCAATCTTCCTCTCTCTGTGGTAAACTGTGTGCATGTGGTGGACAAAAATGGGAAGACTGAAAACATATTTTCTCTTTGGCCAAGACCTCACTGACTTTTATTACCAGTTAAAGAGAAAATGAGGACGGAGTGAGAAGTACCACCAGCTTGTAAATTTGTTGAAATATCAGTGACAAAGATAAGTCCATATTTGTCTGTCAGAGAAATGAGAACCAACTTGGTCATCTTTGAAAGTGACTGATGACTAGTATGGTGACTTTGTTTGAAGTGAAGAAGAGTTGCACACTCTGGGTGCTAGTTAGTCTGTTCTGGAGGACTTTCTGGTCGGGAACTTCATGGATAATTTCCAGATGTCCTTGGTCTGGCAGTGTTACCAGTGGGAGAGGGGCACTCCCAGTCTGAGATAAACTCTACAGATACGGGTATGCTGTTAGACGGCCTTGTCTGAGGTGCGCACAGAGTGATGAAACCATTCTGCATGCCCTCGTTCAGTGTCTGGGCATTGCTGACTTGTGGAGTTATGTTGAACAGCTGCTGTTATGTGGGGACAGATCCATCTGTTGGCCGAGTCTGTAGTGATGATCACATTGCCACTCTCCATCAATCAGGCAGGCAAGGCAGTTTTCCTTTGCCTGGTGGCTGTGGCAAAAGAGGTTGTTTGGTGGACAAGGCTGAAAGGCATGAGGACAGATACATTCCTCTTTGGTAGAGCTCTCATTGACTCCTTCAAGTTTCCTTGAAAAGGAAAATAAATAAAAAAGAATTAAAAGTATAAAAGATTAAATTATCAAGAACAGACCCCAGAATGACTTCAACAAGGAAACAAAGGAAAAGAAAAAAACAAGATGTGGGAATTAAGCAATAAAAGATGGTGAGGGAGTGAGTTACAGGTTGTACTCCCCAGTCCAAATGGTGTGTTCAGATATGCCCTGCAAGCATAATTGCAAAGGTATTGCTGTGGAAAATGGCCAGCGACATTCACTGTAATGGCCACTCCATCTCATGGGGATCGTTTTCCAGATGAGCTGCTGTCATCCTGATTTTGTGGGGGAAATCAGCAGTATGGGAATTGAGAACACCTGAGGTCTTGACAAAACCTGGTAAATCATGCTGAGGCTAACCTTGTCTTTGATTCTTCTGGAGTCGATCAAATAATCAAGTACCAGTATGTTATTTGTTCATGTACTGGGGTTGATATGATTGATTGTTCCCCTCCACTAAATTTCTGAGATTGAGCCTATATAAGAAATTGATAATAAACAAGAACAGATAATTTACTCCTATTTTGAGATTTGTTATAAAATATAAATATACTCATATGAAGCTTGGTTCACCGTGATTTGTTTATGTCATATAGCTTATGTTGGAGAGCTAACAAAATTAGTTTTGCATAAAAACTTACCCTTATATTCATCAAATATGGATTTAATCACTATACTTTAATTTCAAGAAACTGTCAACTAGCAGTAGGGATTATGTTTGAAATTAGTTTCGGGGTTGTATTGGGGATTAGATACTAAATTAATTTTAATGTTTTCTGCTTATATACAACTTTGTTCTTTTTGTAATTATTTCTTTATCTAGAATGAGTTTTTTGCACATTCCTTTTTGATTAAATTTTGATATGAATGTTATTAGTATCTTAAGTTCCATCTTTAAAGGCTGAGAGCATCAGTGTTATGGTTTTGTTGAAATTTAAGGATTATGTTCTTTATTTGTTACAATGCTGACATTTGTTCAGTTTATTCATTTCAGTGGAGGAAAACAAAAAACAATAGACAAGGAAAATTTGTGGCTTACAACTTACTTAAGAAAAATTATAATCAGCATATTATTAACTGAATATGTTTTTATTACACCAGATTAGCTGAATGAAAATACTGTCATTAACTAACTAGAGCTGTAAATATTATAAGCTTCAACTAAATCAGTAGAAGAAAGCTCAAAGCTAAAGGCAATAGATTAAGCTGTCTTTCCTTGTATTTATTTATTTTTCTTTTATGGCTTGAGCAGAAGAGGAAGAGCTGCACCAATGGTACTTTTCAAGGCCTTCTGTTTTCAACAGAGTTGTCCGCTAAAAACACCCAAAGAACCATGTGGTGGTGTTAAACCAGGTGATTGATTTTTCTTCTTCCATATGCCATGTTAGTGACCAGAATCTTTCACCTTCTCCAGTCCTACACACAACTTAGCATGTTATTGGGTGACTCTTTCTATTGCCAGCTAGTTAGGCCATCAAATATATTTTCTCTTTGCCTTCCCCAGCTTCTTCTTCCTTTTTGTTTTCTAAGTGTCATCAAGTACTCAAGGCTTTGTTTTCTCATATCATATAATAAATGAACTTAGCTTATTGTTAAGAAGTTTTTTAGTGGTTCTTGCTTGTCTGACAAGACTAATGTTTGTTACTCTAGACCATATCTATTCCATTCTGAGTTTTCTGTATTGTCCAAACAACTGATCTTATTGAGTTATCTGTCTTACATATTGTTTTTAGATTTCAAACATCCTTAGAGGGAATTGTTGTCTACTAATTGCTTGGATATTCTTTGTTGACCACAGTTTTTCAACGTCTGTATTATATCACCATTCATCATCGTCGTTTTAACATCCACTTTTTCATGTTCACATTGGTTGGATGGAATTTGTTGAGGCAGATTTTCTTCAACCAGCTGCTTTTCTTGTTAGTACCTCTCACCTGTTTCCAAGCAAGGTAATATTTCCCTGTAGCCTTACATCTTTTTGCAGAATATTGAAAATGAATGACATTGCTTCTACGACATTTACAGCAATTATGTGATGTCAAGACAAGGAGATACGAGCATATACACTCACATACGCACACACACACACACACTCTATCTCTCTCTCTCTCTCTCCAGGTTTCTTCCAGTTCCCCCCTACCAAATCCACTCCAAAGGTCACACACACATTCAGCTGTTTTCTTCCAGTTTTCGTCTACCAAATCCACTTCAAAGTCTGTTATGCAATGGGTCTGAGAAGGAAACCAAGTGGTTGAGAAAGCAAACTTCTTAACCATACAGCCCTACCTGCACCTATGTGTGAACCATTTTTATATTTGCACCTATAATGTCTAATGTAATTATATGGCATACTATTTGAACAACATTATGTTAGTGCTGGTCTGCAAGGTATAAGCTTGGAGTACCTGTAATAAACTTCACAGTATCTGGCAATCAGGTATTTCAAAGTTAACATGGCTGTTCTTTTTCAGAGCATGTGTAGAGAGCCTTCTTCTCTATGAGCAGAAACCTGGACCATGAAGAAGGAACTTCATGGTTTCCTTGACTGTATGCACACTTTTGTTGCTCAATATATTGTAGGCTTTGCTGGCCACTTCTAGCATGCTGAACACAGCCAGCCTTATCACATGTTATGACTTGGAGGCTTTTTACCCTTGCAGAGGAGAAAGCACACTCAACTACATTAATATTATTGGCAGAAATGCATCATGTAATTGAGGACCTACTGAAGCTAATGGAGTACTGAGATACCTTGGGTGAAGAAATTCATCTTGATTGTGGCCACTTAATGAAGAACAGAGTTAGAGAGGAAGGCAGTAGGTTGAAGATGGAAATTTCTGTTTTAACTTGTAATTGATGGCTGATAGGGTTACCTTTCTTGTAAAAAGATGCTTAAACATGTTTCACTTTCCAACAACACTGTCAGTTGATGAATTGCTAAGTTGTCTGATAATATCTTGTCTCAGGTCATCTCAAAGATAAAAACATCAATGTTTAACTGTTACCATCCCAATTGATGAAACCACTGATGCGGTGGATTTAGCACAACTTTGTGTTTATGTATGTTTTGTGCATAACAAGTGCCTGGAAGATGAATTCCTTTTTTGCGAAACCCTCAACCCGAACCACTGCAAACAATATATTCCAGAAAGTAGATCAATTCTTGAACATGCATAGCATAAACTGGGAGTACATTGTTGGTGTGTGTACTGATGGTGCTCCAACAATGCTTGGTTGCCACTCTGATTTTCAGACAATAGTCTCCTAATGCATTTGGTACGCATTGTACACTTCCTCGCCAAGCAATTGATGGTTAAAACAATGCCTGACCATATGAAGAATGTTTTGAATGATGTGGTCAAAGTGGTAAATTTTATTAAAATCCAATTCTCTAAACTCGCGTCTTTTTGCTGACTTGTGCTAGGACAATGGCTCCGATTTTGAAATGCTTTTACTGAACTCACATGTGAGGTGGTTATCCAAGGGGAGAGTACTGAAAAGAGTCTTCGTTCCATGAAAGGAGATCCACAAATTTCTTCATGGTACTAAAAAAGGACTGCACAGACAATTCTCCAATAATCAGTTCCTTATATGTCTCTCCTTTTTGGTTGACATTTTTGAATCAGTTAATTCTGTTAACTTAGCACTACAAGGAAAGAACATCACTGTTGTCCACTGTCATGAAAAAAATGACTTCATTTAAAATGAAGCTCCATTTGTGGCATTCTAAATTGGAATGTGAGAATTTTGCACCATTTCCAAACCTCAATACTTTCCTTGATAAAGATGACCATCGAGTTGATGTTGACATCCTTGACATAATGTAACAGCATGTCTTAATTCTTCACACTGAAATTCAAAGATACTTCTCCGACATACAAAACTTCAAAAAAGTTCATCATTTCATTACCATTCTGTTTGCAATCTCTGTTGTTGACCATCAGAAGATTATGTCATTCGAGAACAGTTCGACTTGTTGAATGATGGAGGTGCAAAAAATGCCTTCCATAACATGTGTTGCAGTGAATTCTGGATTGAAATGACGCAGTCCTATCCAGATGTCACCAAATTGGCCTTCAAATTCATCGTTCCATTCACAACAATGTACGAATGTGAGACAGCTTTTGCAACTTTACTTGCAATTAAAACAAGAGCTAGCAATAAACTAGATGTTGTGCATGACATGAAGGTCGCATTATCAAAAACACAGCCTAATATTGAGGACATATTACAGACCAAACAAGTTCACTCCTCTCATTGAAATTTTTTATTTTACCAGTAAAATTTTATCGCATGAAAAATTATTTTATATAAGAAGGTCATTTTGCTTTGTTTGTCTTCTCTGATTTTTTCATTTTGGGGTGGGGGTCTGTGATGCCTCAAGAAAGTGGGTGGGGATCTGTAGGACGCAAATTTTGAAAAAGTTTGGGAACCAAGGGCTTATATTGAAGGAAAGAGAAAGAGTAAAATACAATTTGAGGTTGAAATTGTAATAAATAGATTAGTATTATTATCTGATACTATATTATTGTCACAGCTGGTATAGAGATTGAATCAAATAACAAATTATATCATTTTTTACTGACAATAAATTCATGTGAATTGAAGTTTTTTAGTAACAGCAATTACACATTTGTGTAATTACAGATTTACACAAGTAATATAATCATGAAATTTTTGAAATAGTACTAATTTATATATTCTAAAATATGCTAAAAGAATATGTTGCATTTCTCAGGAAATAAAGAATACTGTTAGTGGTCAATTTGTCGAATGAAAATCATTATAATTCCATGGAAATTTAATATTTCAAACATAATGTATTTATTATTTGTATTGAATACACACATTGCTTTTTTTATTTCATTTTTTAAAATATTACTGACATTTCAATAACCCCGTTGGGAAAGGAGGCCATGATAACCTAGGGAATATATATATATATATATATATATATATATATATATATATATATATGTAATATGTATACACTCACTAGGTAGGGAAAAAAAATCCAAGCTGTATCCTCTTGAAGCACATCTGCTTAATCTGGTATTACAATCCAGTATGTAGTTATTATCATTGTTGTATTGATGTGAGATACATATTAAAGATGAAAATTATGGAAATATTGTTTCCAGAGTTTATTATGTAGCAAAACAGGAATCTGGAAAAATTTTTCAGTATCATCCACCATTACACATGTTTCATTTGCTAAGAGGAATCATAAAATAGTACATGCTGGATAATTTTATGGAGCTTAGATCATCATCATCATCATAATCAATGCCCACTTCTCCATGCTTGCATGGCTCAAATGAGATTTGTTGTGATAGCTTTTCTACAACTGGATGCCCTTCCTCTTGCCAACCCTCACCTGTTTCCAAGTAACAATAAATACATGAGACACTTCTTTTGCAAAATTATGGCCTTCTCCATTGCATTTGTATTTGTCCCAGGTCTGGCAAGGATGTAAAGTTTAGTGAAGACCAGTGTGAAGTGCATGGATATCTGTAGAGATAATGTACCAAGATAGTTGATTGCAAACAACATGTCATTGTGAACTCATTATTCCTAGGAAAGCTATTTCTTGAGCATGACATTGAGCTTATGTATTATTAGATGAATGACATAGCAAAGTATTTTGATAATAGCCCATGAAAACACTTCCATTTTCCTTATCAAAAAATAAAAACAAAAACCTGCTCTTTATTTATTTATTTATTTTTTTAAACGTAGTAAATGTCTATTTCTAACAAAGTAAACACCCACCCTTTCAGAGAGCCCCTGAGAAGAAAAACTGCTGACATTTCTTATTAAAACAAGTTGTTAGAAATAGTAAATAGAAAAGAAAAATATGAATATTTATAGGAAAGTCTTTTGGAAGAGAAAAATATATCTACAGCAATCTCTTTGTTTGTTTGTTTCTTTCTTCCTTTGTTTCTTTCTTCCTTTGTTTCTTTGTTTCTCTCCTTCCTTTCATCCTTTCTTTCCTTGTTTGTTTGTTTGTTTGTTTCTTTCTTTAAGGTAGTGTAGATTAAAATGGGATGATTTGTTCCTTTCTTTCTCGAACAGTATGTATGTCTGTGTGTTTGTTGGCGAATAACAGTGTGTGTGTGTTGATGTCATGATATGTCTCTCTGTATTGATACAATAAGCAACCAAATGTTTTAGTTTTCAGGGTTCCATGAACAAGAAATGAACTGGAATTATTTTAGGTTAGGCAAAAGACTGTAGGCTTAAATAGTATTCTGTTTTAAATAAAGCCAGGTAATACAAAAACGAGACTTTTAATTTTTGTATTTTAATGATATTTTTTATTCTAAACTTATAATATTTATCTTAACTCTTTAGCATTCACATTGTTTTGTCAAATATAACACTTATTTATTCACATTGTTTTGAATTAATCATCAATTATCTCATAGCTCTGAGATTTTAATGATGTAATTGTTTATTTTTAGAATGACATTATTGGGTGCATGTAAGATGTTGGATCTGATCAGTTTGAACATAAAAAGAGGCAGAATATTTTGGCTGGATATGGTCAGTTTAAATGCTAAAGGGTTAAATTAAGCATATTTTACAATAACATTTTACCATGGTTTCATATAGGCGCTTCTTCTCTCACTTATATAAATTAAGGTTAAATCTTTTCTTTACTGATTATGGATCTGAGTCACTGCATTTCCAGAATGCAAAGCCACCTGCTTGGAAGTTTTTATATCTAAATAAATTTCATCATAATTCTGAATATGAACTTTTTATTATGTTACAAATGCCAACTATGTGTATATATATATATATATATATATATATATATATATATATAGGCAATGCAATGGGTCAGTGTTTAGTACATCGGGCTCACAATCATGAGGTAGTGAATTCAATTCCTGGAGATCAGGCTATGTGTTGTGTTCTTTAGCAAGACACTTTATTTCATGTGACTCCAGTTCACTCAGCTGCAGAAATGAATTGCAATGTCATTGGTGCCAAGCTGTATTGACCTTTGCCTTTCCCTTGGATAACATTGGTGGTGCTGGGAGGGGAGACTGTTATGCATGGGCAACTGCTGGTCTTTCATAAGCAACCATGCCTGGACTTGTGTCTTGGAAGGTAACTTTCTAGGTGTAATCCCATGGTTATTCATTACCAAAGGGGGCCTTTACTCTTTACCCTTAATATACACAAATCAAAAATAAAAACAAAAACAGGAAAAACCACAGAAGTCAAAAGGACATACACAGTGAATGTATTTTGTTTTCTTTTGAGTCTTGAGTGTTGAATAGAAGAATGTTTTGTCCTTACAATGTAACCTTTGAGTAAAGAAAGCACTTTTGTTCAAGTTTACCTCTTGCCTTACACTTTAGTAATTTTGAAAAGAAACAGAAAATTTCCTCATTGCCACCTAATGTTATCTCATCATTGCTGTATTTTGGTGATTTTTAACATAGATTCTAAAATTGAATAACAAGTATACATATCATATATGCTTGGAAAGTGAATTCTGTTAAGTATATAGCTTGGATTCTGTTTTTAAACTTGCAGTGAACAAATTCTCTGGAAAAATATTTTTTTCTTTCTTTACTCTGGATCACAAAACTGACAATATAGTTATTTTTAGATCATAATCTTGGATATTTTAGCTCTATTTATGTATTTCTAGTGTTCATAAAGGTTATAAGACATAAGTAAATCAATAACAACTGACGTTTTTTTGATATGAAATTTTCAAACTCTATGTCTTTTATCATTTTATCTTTTACTTGTTTTAGTCATTGGACTGCTGCCATGCTGGGGCATCAACTTGAAGAGTTCAGCTGAGCAAATCAACCCTAGTACTTATTTTTTTTAAAGTCTGATACTTATTGTATCAATCTCTTTTGCTGAACTGCTAAGTTATGGGAGATGTAACCAAATCAACATTGGTTGTTTAACAGTGGTATGGAAGGCAAACATAGACACATACATACATACACACAACAGGCTTCCACACAGTTTCTATCTACCAGATCCACTCACACAGCATCAGTCAGCCTGGGGCTATAATAAAAGACATTTTACTCAAAGTGCTGCACAGTGAGACTGAACTTGAAACCATATGGTTGCAAAGCAAGCTTCTTAACCACACAGCCATACTTGTACTCATAAAAAGTAGTATGCCCAACTTATATTTGTTTACATGCCACTTCAATTCGTTGTTCATCCATCCATCCTCTCCATCCCCTACTCCTGGGTTGGTTGTTGGGGTAGAGTTATACACTTCCTCTATAGGGTCCTGTCAGAAGCAACCCTTTTCAGACTTTCCAGTTGGATTCCCAAGCATGACCGACTGAGATTATGGATAACAGTTTGACTTGGAGAGACTCCCTAATCTCTGAGCTATGCACCCTGTTAACTAATGTTACTCTAGAGATCCTTTGAAAGAACTCTATTTCAGTTGCTTGTATTCAAAATCGTACGTTTGGTTGTTATACAACTACCGTGATCTTAGGTGAGGATAAGTATGAAAATCAAATCAAAGATAGCAAATTTGGTTTTTTTTTACCAACCTCTCCTCCTCTGAGGATTGAATGCTGATGCTGGTGCATTACTGTGCCAGCACTGGCAATTCTAACATCCAATTCAACCTCCTGTATTTCATCACTGACGAATATGACCTTGAGATACTTAAACTTCTCCACTTGTCTCAGTGATGTTCCGTTTACATGCAGAGTGCACTGAGAAGACTTTATTGAGGACCACTGTATCAGTCTATGCAACACAAATTCTCATTCCTGCTTTTCAGCTTTTGGTAGTGAATTCATTCAATTGAATAAATATATCATCATCATTTAATGTCTGTTTTCCATGCTGGCATGGGTTGGATGGTTTGACAGGAGTTGGCCAGTTGAAGAGCCACTCAGGCTTCATGTCTGTTTTGGCATGGTTTCTACAGCTGGATGCCCTTCCTAATGCCAACCACTTTACAGAGTGTGCTGGGTGCTTTTTACATGTCACTGGCGTGAGTGCATCTTACATAGCACCAGCACGAGTGCATTTTATGTAGCACCAGCATGAGTGCGTTTTACATAGCATTGGTATGTGCACATTTTGCATAGCACTTTCATGAGTGCATTTTACATAGTATCAACATAAGTGCATTTTGCATGACACTGGCACAAGTGCATTTTATGAGGCACTGGCACCTGCAAGACAAAGACCGCTCAGCTGGAAGAGGGAGTGGGGGCATGGCCATAAAGGACATGCCTGTATGTATGTATGGATGTCTGCGATTTTACTTAGTTTGTCATGTCTGAAACAAACTTTGGGCAGCATGAAAGTTTATTAGACCTGATTGCAATACAAAAACTGGTTGCTAATGATTTAGCACCTGCATAATATTTTTGTCTGGATAGTGAAAGTCTTATTCTTTGATATGTTATTGAGTATGTTTATTGATTTTTTACCATTGTGTATATATTATGAAATATCACTTTCTTAAAGCTGGTGTCTATTTAGTTAATTAAAATTTCTAATGTTTGTAACGTGCATTTGTCAATGAACATGTGCTGAAAGCTTTTGATATAACAATTCCCTTTCATTATAAATATTTTATAAATCTGCTGTAAGTAGTTTGTTTTTGTTTTGTGTATTGGTATTGTGTTACTCTAAACTTATTACAACAAAATGTTTTGATCAAGTGGTTAAAGTTGGGCAGCAGTTGTCTTGTGGTTTGTGTATTGCTACTACAGCAAGGAAAGCAAATGCAAAATATTGGTTTCAAATTTTTGCACAAGGCCAGCAATTTCGGGGGAGGGGGGTAAATTTATTACATTGACCCTACGACTCAATTGGTACTTATCTTATTGACCCCAAAAGGATGAAAAGTAAAGTCGACCTTGGCAGAATTTGAACTCAGAATGTAAACACAAGCATTTTGCCTGGTGTGCTAATGATTCTACCAGCTTGCTACCTTACAAATGCAAAATTGAAAATAGTATGGTGCACGATTTGGCAAGTTGCTTTACAGCCAACCACATTGATCTGTGCAACGCTCTTGCTTTTGTACCACAACCCTGATTTGACTAAAGTGTTATGAAGGAAATTTTGCTGATGGAAACTGTTAGGAAGCCCATTGTGTGCATGTGTGTATGTCTGCGGTTAATAATTACCAGATGAAATACTGGGTGCTGATATAATCAACTAAAACCAACTCATAAAACTAGCTGCCCTGCATATCTTCAGTCTGCTAACTGCAGAGCTTGTCTGAAAAATTTTCTCATTGTTTTATTTGAATTTCATCCTTTGATCACCGGTTTACCTGTCATTACTCCTTGTCTTCATTATGGGTCTTATTTTTCTAAGATTTAGATTGTATGCCATACTAAAAGTCATGTATAAACACTTTTTAATCTCATGTCAACAGTTCTGAGACCATTTTTAATCCTGTGCAGGTCTGTTCGGCATGCTTTGTGTTTTCATTCTACCTTTCATAATATGGCCAAGAATCAGTCATGAAAACCTTTCTCTCTTTATACATGGCTAAAAGTAGCAACCTGCCACTGATTTGTTCAGGATTCTTTTTAATGGTTTCAAACTTAGCTTTCCTTTCAATCTGTAGCTTCAACAGTTGAATATGAAGGAATATGAATCCTATTTTAAATATTGAGAAGAGACAGGTTCCTGTACAAAATACCAGCTTATATTATAGATCTGTGAGATAACATTATGTGTGTGGCAATTAACAAGATTTTTCTCCTCTCTTTCTTCCTCTTCTCTCCCTATTGATGTGTGTGTGTGTGTGTGTGTGTGTGTATATATATATATATATATATATATGTGTATGTGTGTACACATAGATACTTTTTCCTGTCTTTCTTTCTCCTTTTTTCATTCACTTTTACCCTCTCCCACTTTCTTTTTTTTGTTACTTCCTCACCATTCTTCTTTCTCTTTACAATTTTCCCTCTCATCCTTCCACTCAGTTCTCACTTCTATATTTTCTACTTCTTTTCTTCCACTTTCTTTTTTCCCCCATTTCTCCTTTCCTCCCTGTTTCCTTCTCTATTCTCTTTTCCTTCCTTTCTCTCTGTTTCCCATATTTCCTCCATCTCTTCTTAATGTACTCTGCTTTCTCCAACTTAACACTTTAAACTTGTCTTATTATACACTCTACATTGCATCTATGAAAGTCCTTTCTTCTTTTCCATGATGGTAGTTGTAGCAAGAATGCTCTATACTTTAAATGAGGCTGTAGGTTTTGCTTAAATGTTGTTTAGTTTATTCTGCTAACTCAATTGCTATAAAGGGGAACTCGTGCCCAAACAATAATTGTACAAAGTCATGGGTCACTTGTCATTAATAACTAACTTTGTTGTAAGCCAAAGCCAGTAATAGTGTTATAGAAATATTATTATTCTATACCATTTTTATATCCCTCACCTTTCCCTTGCAATAGCTATTAAATTAAGCCTTTTTTTAAAAAAAATATTTTACTCATAAAATAAAGATATAGAATAAGAATACTTATTGAGCAGTTTTGGTATAGTTTTTCTTTGTAATATACTACATACTCTTTGTTAATGTTTAGTCATGAGAATAATGATGAAATTTTACTCCAATATGTTGCTTTTTTTGTTTTGTTCATTATTTTAAAAATAACTAAAACCCAAATTCAGTTGTCACATCATGGATTGCAAAATTGCTAAATTTGGGACCATTTCAGTTTCTTACAGCTAAAATCACTTGTTCTTCATGTTAAATTATAACCAGTAATTTAGGTCCCCAAGAATATTCACATGAGGTTGCTAGTAGCTTTCACAATGTTTACTTAATTACTAATAAATCTCATGAGTTCTATATCTATATCTAAATATTACTCCAATTGATTCACTAGCATCTTTGGACATTTTCCTTTGACTACAGGGTTAGAATTTTGTAATTTTGTAAGTTTACTGTGCCATTAGTCAAAGCTTTCCATCTTTTGATATTCTTATACATTTTCATCTTCATGCTTACAACTTGCTATGGTCTCCTACTTTCTGCCATGCTACTGTGATGTTATTGCAGTGTATAAGTAGTGATTGTATATTCAGTTGTAGGGTGTTGGCATGGTTGAACAAGAGTTTGCAGTGTTACTTCTCCCCCTTTTTTTTGTGAATCTCGGCCCTCTATATATGCCAGCTGAATTTTTTTGGATCAAGGTACCTTGTGAAATAGTGAACAAAAGTAGTTTAATTTTAACATGAAACTGTATTTGTCCTTTATTAAAATTTCTGTATGCTTAATTTTGGAAAATGTATTGACTTGTTTTAATTTTTATTTGTTGTGATAAAATATTTTACTACTTCAATTCATTTTCATGCCTCGCTCCACTGCTAAGGATATTCTGATAGTTAAACATTGCTTTACAAAGTGTAAGGAACAGAAATCATTTCTTCCAAAATGGGTTTCCATTTCCATCATTACTGATACTTTTTGTAAACTAGTATTGCATATCTTCAGTACAACCTGTTGCACAGTCAAGTTGTTGATAACTAAATTAGCACAACTGCCACCAGGTTAATTTGATGAGAACTCAGCAGGACAAAAAACAATACTTGTCTAAGCAGCAAATGTGCAGAGACTAAAAATTCCAGTTTTATATCTAGTGCATTGTATAACCATTGGGAGTGAGGAACCTCATAGCTTTCATTAAAGCATATCTGAGGTTACTCTGATATAACTAGCCTTGTGTAGAGAATGACTTTTGGCTGATTTGGGGATCTTCGGCACCCATTCTTGAGTCTGACTTATATTGATACTAGATATCTTGCCTTGATTTGTCTCTGGGTCATGCCAGTTGAATGGAGAGGTCTTGCTTATGTCATCAAGAAAGGTATGAGTATTACTAAACAGTTTTGTTTCTTTTATATGTACAAGAAATCAATATTGCTATTTCAAAAGAATCCATTTTGAACTGTTAACAATGGCCAAGGCATGTGTGTTTATGAATAAATCCCTGTTTGACTATATACATGATGGATTACTAATAGGATGTAATTGATTGAAGCAGTTGTCTACACTTCAAAGAATATATCAGAATATGGCTTGTAGATTTGTTGTAGCTGAAACTGAAATTGTTTGTGTTCTATAAGACATTTTCACAAGATAGAATTCCTCTAGAAACAATTGTTATTCTGTATGTAAATACTAAGAACATTCTCTCTTCTCTCAATTCCTGAACTACTAACATTCCATGAAGAAAAGAAATATTATGACATATTTCATGAATTTCTTTCAGATTGTAATTATTTTCACCTTTAGTGAAATGTTTCACTTTGTAAAATAATGTTTAATTAATGAGTCACAGGTTAATTCGTACTGATAATCTCTAAAATGAATGATATAATGCTATACATGATTACCACCAACTAGAGACTATAAGAACTTTGCAGTAAGTAAACAAAAAAAAAAAAAAGAAGTGAATTCAAATTTCTGATCCCACCTCATTTTTTAAGAAATGATTATCCCACTTGTAATAGCAACAGCTATTAAATGGTTACTGTTATAAAAAGTGCTATAGTAGTGTTTATTAAAGTTTTATTTTTTCTCAACTCTCTTGGAATAGATTTTTTAAACAAAGTTTGGTGTGACTGAAGTGTTAGACTTTGTTGTTTTTGAGCTAAAGACAAACGTGTGTTACCTGTACATTCGCATTGTTTACTGATACCTTGATAACCGCTGGCAGCTGGTAGGAAACTGAAACAAAATATGGATTCCTATCAAGATTGGCTGAAGTGGGGGAAATGCTGAGAGTAATAACAAACAGTAGTCTGGCTTTATTTAATTTTGAGTCTTTAAAAAAATACTTATTCTGAATTACAAATGACTTGATAAAACTTTTTTTTTATTACAGCTGTTGTAAATGACAACAGAGATATCAAAACCTGATATTTTATTTATTGACAACATAGAACTTTATAAAAGGATTTTATTACATATATAGGTTTGTCATCAATAATGGTAATAAATATACTTGTTGTACTTAAATATATTGAAAATGAGAATAAAATACAGATAAACCATGAAAAATATGTATTTTATCATATTTTTGCTATTTTAAAAAGTGTTTTGATCTGAGATTGTGTACTGAAACTCAAGCGACTGCAGCATAATAGACATAAGTTAGCCATTCAGAAACACACAAAGACCATCAACTCTACTTAACCCTTTAGTGTTCAGATTATTCTATCAAACATAATGCTTTTTGAATTACATTGTTTTCAATTAATCATATATTATCTCATATCTTTGAGATTTTGATGATGTGAATGTTTAATGTAGAATAACAATGTAGGGTAGGTGTGAGAGCCTGGATTTGGTCGGTTTAAAGATAAAACAGATGGGGCTGATTTAAATGCTAAAGGGTTGAACATTTATTTGTAATACAGTATCAAAATTTTGGTTGCTTGAAACTGCAACCTATTCATTGACAAAACATTCTGCTGCAGAGTTTTTTGTCAGTGGACAAGTCAGAGTTTCAAGTGACAAACATTTCAAGACCATATTACAAACAAATGTTTTAAGTAAAGTTGATGGACTTTGTGCGTTTCTCTAAGGCTAACTTATGCCTTCCACATTGCAATCACCAGCTATAGGAACAGGCATGGTTGTGTGGTAAAAATTTGCTTCTCAACCACATGGCTCTGGGTTCAGTCCCATTGCACGGCACCTTGGACAAGTGTCATCTTACTATAGCCTTAGGCTGACCAAAGCCTTGTGAGTGGATGTGGTGGACAGAAACTGAAAGAAGTTCATATTTATTTATTTATTTATTTGTGTGTGTGTATGTTTGTGTCTGTGTTTGTCCTCCACCAGCACTTGACAACCATTCTTGGTGTGTTTATGTTCCCATAACTTAGTGGTTTGGCAAAAGAAGCTGACAGAGTAAGTACTAGGCTCAAAAAAAAAAAAAAAAAAAAAAAGGAAAAGTAATCCTGGAGTCATTTTGCTTGACTGAAACAACTAAAGGATAAAAGATAACTATTTCAAAACTTATTAGAAATATTGCATTTCTAAATCTCTCTGAGAGAGTTATGCAGTAGCAGTACGATAAAGTGATGGCTTGTTGCCAACTTAATATAGCAGTCCCAAGAAAGGGAAGAATGCTACTGTTATTTAGCCCCAAGGAACACTGTTTTGTGTTGGCTACATGACACAAGTATTCTGTGTCCTTAAGTTTTCAAACAGGGGAGATAAGCACCTCATCCAACAAAGCCAGCATCCAGAGACTAGTTTCAGGATAGTTGCTCTTCATCAGTATGGAGTAGCTTAAGTTGGCAACAAGCCATCACTTTTTTTTTTAAACTATATCTTAAATACATATGTGTGCACTTTGTAATATTGCTACATAATCTCTTATCTGATACCCTTGGAATGAGGCACGCTTCAGAATTTGAAATCTGTTTTGATTTTGAAAATGGTGGTTCAGTATCTCCATAGGGTATATCCTTGGTTGTAAGTCCTAGTTCTCAGGTATAGCCTAGGTCAACTCTTCCCCAATTTAAAAATAAAAATTATTTGTGGCTGTCTCAATGTTGGGTGGAGCCCACAGGGGTACTATTACAGTGTATTGATAGACATAGCCTAGTAGGGCATGTAGACGTTTTTACCCCTTTACTGTAATTATGTGGAAAATGTCACTGGTTAGCTTAGTATTGGGTTGTCCGGAAAGTTCATGCCAATTTATAGTAGCTTACCTTTCAACTTATTTTAGAACATGGTTGAGTCCATAAAATAGGATTTGACTACACCTCCATTTAGAGCACAATTTAAGCTATCTTTTCGTGGAAGAAGGTTTATGTTCCTATAACCTGTGTTAATTCTGTAACCCTTTAAAATGGAAGATAAGAAAGTTCATTTTCGGCACTTGATACTTTTCTTTTGCCTCACAAGCGACCAAAGAAATATGCACAGTTTATGGTGATGTTTCTTTATCTGAAAGAACTGTATGGAAGTGGTTCGCAATGTTCCGAGCTGGAGATTGTAGCCTTATTGATAAAGAGCAATCAAGCAGACCATACACTACAGATGATGGCCAAATCAAGTCATTAATTGAGAATAACCCACATTGCACAACCAGAGAATTGGCAGAAAGCCTCAACCTATCAAAATCCATCATTCATGAGTACCTGGTAAAGCTTGGGTACACAAATCGCTACAGTGTTTGGGTATCACATGAGTTGAGTGAGAAGAACCTTTTGGATTGCATTTCCATCTGTGATTTGCTTTATAAACAGAATGAAAACACGCCTTTTTTAAAGCAAATTGTGACAGGTGATGAGAAATGGATTATCTACCGAAATGTTCAGAGAAAGCGATCCTGGAATAAGCGACATGAGCCACCCTTAGCCACCCCAAAAGCGGGTCTTCACCCTAAAAAAGTCTTACTTTGTGTCTGGTGGGATTGGAAAGGAATTCTGTACTATGAGCTTCTCCCAAGTAATCAGACAATAAATTCTGAGAAATACAGCACACAACTGGACAAGTTAAAAGCAGCAATTCAAGAGAAACGTCCAGAATTGGTCAACAGGAAGGGTGTTGTTTTCCAACATCATAATGCAAGACCGCACGTTTCTTTGGGAACCAGACAAAAATTGCTGCAGCTTGGCTGGGATGTGTTACCCCACCCTACATATTCACCAGATATTGCTCCTTCGGATTTCCACTTATTCAGGTCTCTGCAGAATAGTCTGTAGAATAGTCTTAAAGGAAATTTCAATTCCTTGGATGACGTAAAAAGATACCTTGATGAATTCTTTGCCATGAAACCACCTCAATTCTGGGAAGAGGGTATTTTCAAGTTAAAAGAAAGATGGAGACACATTGTGCAACAAAATGGTTCATATTTGGTTGATTAAAAATGTAATGGCAAGTGTTTATTGACCTTTTACTTTCTTTTAAAAATCGGCATGAACTTTCCGGACAACCCAATATAATGTTGAAACATGCATTAAACAAGACACTTATGAATCAAACACCTAACAAAGGTATGTAAGCACATCCTAGTGATAATATTGCTCAGTATTGTTCATTTGCATTATGAATATTCACACTGAGTGGGATAAAGAAAGACTTTACAATAATATTAAGATTTATTTATATTGTAATCAACTGTTAAGTGTGAATGTGAACATATGCACATAACTGCCTAAAAGAGCATGGTTATATAATGCTATTAAACATTCATAGTGAAATTGTACTTTTCAAAATTGTCTCAGTTTATAAAATGTATAAACTAGTTCTACAAACTTATCTATCTACTACCTTGCTTGCAGATGAACAAAATTGGTTGTAGCCCAATGAAAATGTGCAATAAAAGTTGTAAGAAACAGATTTTAGTATTGTTTTCTAATATGATTAAATATGATAAAGTGTATAAAATTGTATATAATTTTTAAAATTATATAACATAAACAATGCAATAAAAATACATTATTTTGGAAAATGAAATTTTAAAACTTCCCCAAAAATATAACTACTCAGAAGAATGTGTAATTGTAAGCAAATTCTGAATGCGAACATAGCAAAAGAAAGTATTGTATTATCATTAGTGTTGTTTATTATTGTTTTGTTTTAAACGATTAAACAGTGCATATTGCTTCAAACTTGTCTTTCTTCAAATTTTCCATACATTTGTGTGTGTGTGTGTGTGTGTGTGTGTGTGTGTGTGTGTGTGTATAAATCCCTAAAAACGAAGAACAAACACAAAAAAACAACAACACGAGGACATGGTACAAGTATTAGCAGGCGCTCAAGGAAGGAAAGAAATGTGGTTTTATGTTTCAAGCAAAGCTCTTCTTTGGAAACAGGAGACAGGAAAGTCCAATAGAAAAGACGGA
>NC_068981.1:98170004-98173933 GCF_001194135.2 Octopus bimaculoides | reverse complement strand
TATATATACTTGTAATGTAGGCAAACTTTGTCAGAACCTAAGTAAACTTTAATGCTGCATTCCTAGTTGGATTACCATTCATTAGAATTTCATTTAATGTTTCTACGTTTCCAACTATATTCTCATATTTATATACATACACATAAATATTTCATCAAGGATATATTTACATATGTCCTTGATAAAGATAATTTATCTGTTGATTGTCATCTTCATTATTGTCTGCTTGTTCAAATGCTTAAAAATAATCTGATTTCTATTGCCATGCTAGCATTCTGTTCTATTTTCTTCCTTCTTCTCATGATGTTTATGATGATATCTGCTTTTCTATGCTTTCATGGGTTTGGTGGATCCCATCCAACACAGTGTCTTGCCACTTTTTTTTTTTTTTTTTTTGGTTGTCAGTTTCTGTGTCTCTTGAAATCAAATTCCACCACTTCTACCCATGTCTTTCTTGGCCATCATCTTCCACTGTTTCCTTCCACTTGGATCTCTTGGACCACTTCACCCATCTGTTATCATCCATATGTATTTTAGAGCCATATCAATACAGTTGTCACTTTTGCACACATTATCTGATTCCTTATACTCTCAGTTTTTCTCAATTCATCTGTACTATGACACTTATGTGCACTAATATTGCACATTCAGCTGACAATGCTTGCTTCCAGAATACTTGCTTCATTCCTCTCCTGTCTTTGCACATCCTCTGCATTCAATATTTATGTTTCAATCTCATGCAGCATTGCATTTGGTGAACAAAAATGTACAATCTATCCTTCGATTGAAAACAATCCCTTTACTTCCAACTAGGTAATAACACTGTTAACTTTTTCTATCCTATTCTTATTCTGGCGACTGTGCTTTGTAAATGTTTCCATGAATTTTAAAATTTTGTTTTCCAAAATATAATGTACTTTATTGCATAGTTTGTACTGTATAATAAAAATAAATTATTAGATAAATACATTTTTATGGTCCGTTGTTATTTTAGTAAATTAAAAAAAGCAATTGAAAACTGATTCTTAAAATTTTTATTGCACATTTTCATTGGGTTGGAATCAATTTTCATATTTCATATACCATAATAATTTTGAATTCACTACATGTGGAGGTTTTTATAGGATGAATTGTTTGTACTAATTGAAGCATTGCTGTATGTATGTGATATATGAACATGTGAATGCGTGCGTGCGCACACACACGCACACACACACACACACACGGCCAAATCAGGTTCTGTGATATTATACAGAAAAATATTACATGATCGTAAAAAATCATAAAAGTCAATGAATGAGGAAGGCTGTTCTCATTGATATGTTTCTGACAACTTGCTGTTGCACACAGATATACCAACTACTTATATATAGAATATATAGAATTTACAGGAAGTGATCAATGGTTGTAACCTTTTAGAAACCTTGGATTCGCCGAATGATATAAATCCAATGGGTTTAACTTGAAGCCTTCACCTGCATTTCCTCTGAATAAAAGAATTAAATGATTGTTACTAACTTTTTATTTCGGTTAAGATTTTTAATTTTTAGAAATATAACTTCTTTGACATTCTTTTCCAAAATGATCTAATTCTGTTTATGTTAGATATTTGTTGTTCAGTATTTCTTTTTCAACTATTTCCTTAAAAAAAATATAATAAAAGCCAGATACTTTGTTGCAGCTGCTTTTTCAGCACTGATTGGTTCCCCACAGAATTTTTGCATTGTGTAACTGAATTCTAATCTTAAATCTTTCAAATCTGTCAGCTCTTGCTTTAAGTATTCTTTGGTGTTGAATTGACTTATATCATTTTTCATGGCTGTAAATATCCTCAAAGATTTTGCTTGAATTGTAGCTTCAGAAATCAGAATACATTTTTGATTACAATCCTCAGTCCATACAGCAATAAAGATTTTCCATTTTCAGCCATTCCTTATAGCTGTTTACAAGCCACAAAATGCTGATGCTAATTTATCTTTTTATTTCAGCTGCATGTTTTATATTTTGGACAGTTGATTCATGCATACCAAGACCTCTGCCAATTTTCGAATTGCTATTGCCACATGTATGGCATTCTATTGCGTCAAATTTCTACTCCAATGTAATAGTAAGTCTCTTCCTTTTTGTAGTAGAAGCATTTGTGGTACATATATTTTCAGTTTTTACCAGCTTATATAAACCAACAATACTGGCTGTAATTGAAAACACAAAAACTGCAGCATGCTATCATATGATGATTGCCAAAAGCAATCTGACTGATAGCTCACTTGGAGCACTTGTGATGGACAGATTTTAATTTTTGTGCATCAAAAAATTGTTTTACTAGATTGAATTTAGTCATATACGACATGAAAAATTGTATCATATAATTTATTCTGAATTGAATTCCTATTATTTGAATTTGTATTATTTGAAGCTTTGATGTAAATGTGTGTATATAAGTATTTAATGTAAAAATACTGGGAAAGCAATATATTGGTTGCTACATAACATGCAGGAAAGTCACATAAAATTATTTAGAAAGGATGGAAGTGTAGAATATTTTAGGGTAGTTAAGAGCCAAGGTAAAGGGGGAAAAAAGAAATTAGATGAAATACCTTGATACTTAACCAAAAAATTTGACAAAATACAGTTGGACAAAAGTTATACTGTAGACAAGTGTGACTTTTCCAGTGAGAAAGTAGAATTGAAATTTCTGATCTTGTGATGATGTTACTGAAGGTGTGTGCTTACATATGTGTGTTTGTGTGTGAATTAAAGCTGTGAAAAGGGTTAGAACTGTTTTATATTTAATATTGATTTCTTTATTACACTCTAGAGTAATTATAAGAAGACTAGGTACAGTTAAGTCGTTCTAAGATGGTACTGAAGTAGCACTTTTTTTTAATAAAGCCATCACAATTACTGTCATCTTCTTACTACAGGCATACAACAAAACTCTTCTGAAACTCTTCACCAGTCCACTATCTCTCCATCACATAATGTAACTGCCAAAATGGGTCTTTTCTGACAATCTAGCTTCTTTCCTTAGCAAACTCTTCAGTATTTTCCTCTCAACAAGGATCTATGGAAGCACTTAATGCTGATTCCCATTCTAAAGAATGACAATCTCTCTGACCCTACTAACTTTTGCATTATCATTCTCACTTCTAACATCTCAAAAGTGATAGAACAGTCATAAATAACTAGCTACCTCATAACTTGTAACTGCTCTCAGTTATTAGTGAACATGAGCTCAGTTTGTACAGAGCTACATCTACTTGAGACATGCTAAAGCCTCATAGTCACTGCACTTTTCTCCATGACTAGCTAGTAAAAGAAAAAGCAGTGCATAAATGATCAGAAGACTGAGACATTTTCCAAGCTAAACTGTAATAACACCAAGTTACAATCATCTTTTATTTCTTATTTGTTTCAGGCATTGAACTGTGGCCATGCTGGAGCACCACCTTAAAGGGTATCATCAAACAAATCAATTCTAGTACTTATTTTTTAAGCCTGATACTTATTCTATCAGTGTCTTTTGCTGTATTGCTAAGTTATGGGGATACAAACAAAGCGACACTACTTGTCAAGTGTGGGGGACAAGCATTGTGAAAACACACACAAATACATGTATGATGGGCTTCTTTCAGTTTCTGTCCACTAAACCCACTCACAAGGCTTTGATTGAGCTGGGGTTATAGCAGATGACACTTGCCCAAGGTGCTATGTAGTGAGACTGAACCCAAGACCACATAATTAGGATTTCGAGCTTCTTAACCACACAGCTTCTTGTGCATCTATTGTACACATATCACAGACACAGTTTCACACTGTTCCTGGCTGCTCTTTTCCAATTTCTCACATTTCCCAATATTCAGCTGGAAACATTGAGTTATCCAAATTAAATGTGAGATATAATAACTACTTTGATTTCTTTCAGAAAA
>NC_068981.1:98162192-98169824 GCF_001194135.2 Octopus bimaculoides | reverse complement strand
TAAAAATGGGTTTAGTTGAGGAGAGGCATTGCCTTTGATTGTTACAGAAATTTTGAGACTAAGATTGACACTCTTGGTATTCAGTAGGGCAGTGATAAATTGTTGACAAATTAATCTCCACTTCAAACTACCTCATTAACATCACACAGTTATAACTGAAATGATTTGCATATCTCACCAATTTTCCATATTCTGGCAGTTAAAAAAGTTTTTTAAAATGTCTTTTATGCTACAGTTGATAATTCTTTATCTAAAATGCTTGGAATATTTCAAACTTCAAAATGCTTGAATATTAATATAGTTTATTCCCATGCTGTGAGGGAAGATTTGTATAAATTTGGTGCTGGTCCTGTTTCACATGGCATGTAACAGTTTTAGTTTGGGTATGTTTTCGTTTTTACCAAAAAAAAAAAAAAAATCTGACTTATTACACTTTGACTTCAACTTTTCACCACATGAAACAGCTCTATGTCACTCTAGCTGTTTACTATTCTTAAGCCCTCTCACAATACAATACTATTTTACCCTAAGCTTTTCAAGTGCTTTCTGGAATTTTTCTACATGTGACTGAGGATGCTGTGTGGTTAAAGAGTTCACTTGGCAACCATGTGGTTTTGGGTTCAGTCTCACTGCACAATACCTTGGGTGAGTGCCTTCTGCTATAGTCCCAGATTGACCAATTCCTTGTGACAGAAACTGTGTGGAAGCCCACGACACACACGCACGCACGCACGCACGCACGCACGCACGCACGCACACACACACACACACACACACACACACACACACACACACACGAATTGTGTGTAGGTGTGTTTGTGTTTGTTTCCTTCCCCATTGCTTCGTTTGTTTATGTCTGAGTAATCTAGCAGTTCAGCAAAAGAGACTGATAGAATAGGTACCAGTCTTAAAAACTAACTACTAGGGTTGGTCTGAATGACTAAACTGTTCAAGGCAGGGCCCCAGCATGGCCGAGATCCAATGACTGACTAGTAAAAAGATAGAATATCATTTTTGTATTCCTGTAATTTCCATAGATTTTATCTTAACAACTAAACAACAGTAGCGCTATGTGTTATGCTGTGTGTTGATTTAATATGAATACTGTGTATCATTCACAACATCTGTGCTGTGGGTCATTTGTAACACCTATACCATGTGTCATTTGTGATATCTGCACTGTGTGCTATATGTGAGTGGAGGCGTAATGGCCCAGTGGTTATAGGATCGCAGTTTCGATTCCCAGACTGGGCGTTGTGAGTGTTGAGCGAAAACACCTAAAGCTCCACGAAGCTCTGGCAGGGGATGGTGGCGAACCCTGCTGTACTCTTTCACCACAACTTTCTCTCACTCTTACTTCCTGTTTCTATTGTGCCTGTAATTCAAAGGGCCAGCTTTGTCACACTGTGTCATGCTGAATATCCCCCGAGAACTATGTTAAGGGTACACGTGTCTGTGGAGTGCTCAGCCACTTGCACGTTAATTTTACGAGCAGGCTGTTCCGTTGATTGGATCAACTGGAACCCTCGATGTCGTAAGCGACGGAGTGCCAGCGAGCTATATGTGACATGTATGTTGTGTGTCATTTATGTGCTCACCAATGTGTGACATTTAAGAAGCCAGCTTCAGTACTCTCAGTGGTGTCAGTATTGTGTGCTATCTGTAACATGAACAGTGCAAGCTGTCTGGAAAATGATTTCTATATGCTTAGACTTTATGACCTCAACCATTGTCGATGATGAAATAATACTTTAGAACTATTCCATTCTTCTCCCATCATGCTGGTGTATTAAAGTTTATTCTTTGCATTATGTATATTTGCTGCTTGTTAGAATCTACTTACTAAATGATTAACAATTAGATGTGGCACTTCAGGAAAGAAACACTCTGTTCCACTACACATATACAACCTTGCTTTGGTTGCACGCGTGCACGCACACTCACCACACATGGTATATTAGTCCTATATACTCATGTTCCAGCTGCTTAGAAAATGTTGACCATGATTACATATGCTCTAGTTCACATATCTGTACAGTTTTGTTTTGAAATGCATATTTGGACTGGCTTAAACTAAAGCATAGACAAAGCAACTGCTTAGAAAATTAATAATGGTTTCAAATTTTGACACAGAACCAGCAAAGTTCAGGGTAGGGAGTATGTCAATTACATTGATCCCCAGTATTCAACTGGTATTTCTTTTATCAACCTTGAAAGGAGGAAAAGCAAAGTTATCCTCAGCTGAGTTTGAACTCAGAACGTAAAGAGAGATGAAATGCTGCTAAGCATTTTGCCTAGTGCTAATGATTCTGCTAGCTCCACTGCCTTAGAATAATAATAATAATGATTTCAAATATTTGCACAAGGCCAGCAATTTCAGGGAAGGGGTAAGTCAATTTTATTGCTCACCCCCACTCCCACTCAACTGGTACTTATTTTATTGTCTTTGAAAGATGAAAGGCAAAGTCAACTTTGGCAGAATTTGAACTCAGGACATGAAGAAAAACGAAATGCCACTAAGCATTTTGCCTGGCATACTAACAATTCTGCTAGCTTGCTACCTTAGAATAATAATAATAATAATGGTTTCAAATTCTGCCACAAGGTCAGCCATTTTGAAGGAGTGGATGTGTTGATTACATTGACCCCAGTGCTCAACTGGTACTTAATTTATCAACCCTGAAAGGATGAAAGGCAAAGTGGACCTCAGAGGAATTTGAACTCAGAACATAGTGACAGGCAAAATACCACTAAGCGTTTCATCCATTGCGCTAATCATCCTGCCAGCTGGCCACCTTTAATAATAATAATGATGATGTACGTAAATTTTATTGATGATTTGCTTACGTAAAGCTGTTCTGTTTCCAGGTTTCATGTGTTTCTATTTAACAAAGAAAAGACAAAAATCACAGCAAATATCTGCTGATTATCTGTAATCTCCAAACTGAGATAAGGGACATATACTCTTTTATTATGATCTCTCATTGTAACACCACAATGTATGCTATCTATTTACATTTGTATTGGAATTTTATCATTGTATTAATGTATCATGAGGCTTTTCTTTCTTCCTGGTGTAAAAAATTGTGCTTATTGAATGTGCATTTAACATGCACATTCAGAATGTAATCTTTTATCTTTTACCTGTTTCAGTCATTTGACTGTGGCCATGCTAGGGCACCACTTAGAAGGGTTTTTTAGTCAAATGAATTGTTTTTTTTATTTATTTAAGTCTAGTACTTATTCTATTGGTCTCTTTTGCTGAACTGCTAAGTTACAGGGATGTAAACACATCAGTGCTGGTTGTCAAGTGGTAGTGGCATTGAACACAGACACAAAGCTTTGGTCAGCTCAAAGCTGTTGTAGAAGACACTTGCCCATGCAGTGGGACTAAACCTGGAACCATGTGGTTGGGAAGCAAACTTCTTGCCACACAGCCACACCTGCGCCTATAATGTGTAAATTTTGTTTTTTTACATTACTGGCTGTCTGTTAAAAAGAAACCATAACATCACTTGCTCTCAGATTTCTTCTATGCAAACTTCTTTATAACTCTGACAATACTTCTGAGGAACTTAATATATCCTGACATTTCCTTATTTTGGTATGAAGAAAATACCTTTATCATCAGAGTTTTAATGACAGGTTTATATATTTATGTACGTTCACACTTACAATATAGTCATATTATTACTATGGTATAACTGAGGTAGCATATGTTACCATTATTATACAATATTATTAATTCTTTCATAAAGTACAAATAGCTCTTACAGCTTCAGTTTTCTGCACTTGGTTTGGCTTTCTCTTCAGAACCTATAACTATAAATAGTCTTAGGAACTGATTCTGAACAAAAAAACAAAAAAATGGGGGTGGAGGAAAGAGAAAATAAAAAAGTGCTCTGCAATGGAGTGCTTTTTTCATATTTGGTACACCTTTTATCACTTCTTTCTCTTTTATCATGCTGGTATGGAAGCCTTGACTTTCTAGAAACCGCAGCCAAACTTCTTTCAGTTCAATTGTACCATCTCAATGCATGTATCCAGCACTACATTATTTCGGATACACATCATAAATGGGACAGTCATTCTTGAAGTCCTTTGATCATAGGGTTACTCAACTAAGGTTAACCAACAATAAAAATACCAACAGATTGGTGTTTTAGATTTCATTCAGAGTAGAACCAGCTATCTGAACAGTGTACACCCTTCTAATGGGAAACCTGATATAACTTGCTCCATTGATCAGGCCACTTTTTCCACTATCATAATGGTTTCCATTCTTACAAAACTTACTAGCTGTACTCTAACCTCCACTCAGACTAACTTGTTTCATTAACCTGTCAGCTTTATATCTCTCATGCCCTGACTTTCTCTTTAAATCTTGTGATAGATGCTATCTGCAATCCATTTTAGGACCATTGTCTTTTGGAACAGTATCCTTTTTATACAGTAGCTCAATTTCTCACTCTTCAGTCTTCACAATAACTGCATTGATTTTTAGTCTTGCCAGCTATTTAATTCAAGAAACTTCTCCTGAGTAAGTAGACAATAGCCATAAAAATGCCTGATCTGGGCAATAGACAGTATCCTTCTGCAATGATTAAAAGAAAGAACTATAAAAATTTTTTTTTAACTTTCAAAGGAACGCTGCATAATATCTGCAATAGGATACAAACATACCTGTTTTGTGACATGCATATCTAGAATTGTTTTTAAAACAGAAATTCAGATGCTAACTCCTTCCTAACTTGGTCACAGCTACTTCCATAGTAAAAGTGTCTAGGAGCTTTGTTGCATACTAAATAGAATTTAACAATTTACAGCTGATTAATATAAATGAATCAGGTAGTAATTTAGTTAGAGAAACAAATATTTAATGCAAATCTTTAGCTGTAATGGAAGCATTCATGTAGTTTTAATAGCTGGTAGGTATTACACTAGTAAAGGTCCAGTTGAATTATTTAATAAATAGCTGTATGCCAAAACTGTTTCTTTTTTAAAATCTGTAATATAAATTTAAATGCACCATAATTTTTATCAAAATATATATTACATTTTTATATTTGTAAAAATTTTAGGAAACATTTTTTCCAGCCTATAGTAATATCTAGGATTAGAGTTATATTTAAAGTGTGACTTTGAGATATTTGCATTAACAGAAAAGTGGCTTATATTCTGATAAGTATCATAAGTTTCATTTAATTAACAGGCAAAGAAAACATCTGTTGCTAGAGACGCTGCTGGCAGTTTGTAATCCATAGACCATTTTGCAGATTATAATGACTTCAAGATTTCAAAAGAATAATTCTATTATAGAAAATGAGTTTAACATTTCATTTCATCTGAAACATGTTGTTATGTACTAAAAACTTTTCTGTGCCAAATAATGTAAAATTTTGTACATGTACTTATCATTGTTCTGTATTTGCTGAAATGGCAAGTATTTCATCATTATTTCAGCAGATACTTCACCGATGAGATCATTATAAGACTGAAACATGTTTAAAGTTGTTGCCTATAGTATTTGCTGAACAAATGAAAATATTACTAGTCATTGATTAATACTGGTATTTCCTCATCACATGTTTATTTTTAGTTAAATATGTTAACATCATACCTACCAAAGATTAGACTCCCTCCTCACTACATCACTCCATTCAATTTGTAATCAATTAAATTTTAGAGTTTTCTACCTTTGACGATAATTGCTATTAAGGCTAATGACTTTTCTTTTCATTATAGATTTAATTTCAGTTTATTTATTCATTTTTTTTGGTGGGGGGGCTTACTACATTGTGTTATCCCACATACAACTGTATGCTCTCTGACACTACCTGGAGCAACAGGCATATGTGACTTGATTGTGAAAGTTCCTGTTATTAAGATGTTGGTTTGATTGAAGAGTGATAGTGATCTGTGTGCTACACAGGCATCAACCAACAGGATGTGCATAGCTACCTCAATTAGATACCAAAACAGAATACTAAATCTACTGAGGAATTCTGGCAGTAAAGTACTCAAATCCAACCTAGACTCCACACATCATCTCTTACTATCACACAATTTATTTTAACAGACAGATATTCCTCTTTAAGATATTCTCCCGCTTCTTATCTATAATCCACTCGGGTTACACTCATCTCTCAAACTTCATTCTGAAACATCATCACAAAGCTACGATAGTTCTTTTCTCTCTCCTTTCTTCTGCTCTTCCTTCTTTGTTTTCTTAGTAGTTCTCGTTACCTCTTTTTTATCTCTTCATATAGCTGCTTTAGCCCTTCTCTTTCTTCTTCCTTTGCATCCCTCCATCTGGTTCTGAGTTTTTTCTTCTCTTCTCGAATCTTTGCGATCCGTCTTTCTCTCCTCGATGATCTGCTGTTTGCCGGTGATTCTACCTTCCCTGTTGTTTCCAGTCCAAATCTTTTCTCTCCTTCCTGGTAGATTGTATTAGCCAGGTTCTTGAGCTCTTGTTCGTTGTTGCCTTTGAATTTGGTGGAAATTCTTGCTACCTCGTTGTCAAATTTTTTATAACTTGCTGCATCATTTGCCTTCGGCCACTTAATCTTTGCCTTCAGCCACTTAATCTTTGCCTTCTTCACACCTATCACTCTTTCTGACTGTTCCAATTCAACTGTAAAATGAACCTCGCTAAGGTTATTTTCCAGGAGGTTCCAGCCACACGTCTTATGGTTTATCAACCCGTGTTGTTGAATTACTTTCTTCTGACACACCTTCCCTTGGTGGATTCTCAGCCCGATGTAACTAGCAAACACCTTTCCACAGCAGCTGAATTCATTATCTACCATTCCTTTACCGCTTCCTTTCTCATTGTCCATTTCCAGTCCAAGTCCATTTCATTTTTTTCCATTCCTATTTGATTCTTTATTCTCCCCCCATGGTCCAGGATCATGGAGGCATAATTTCCCATGCTTTTTTGTTGCAATTTTACCCCACATTGGGCTGCAAGCCCATTTGATCCTTCATTACGCTGTCGTACTGTCAAGCGTCTCTCAGCTTTGTCATCCCTCTTGCTGGATTGTCAGCAAGTCTTTCCCTGCAGTCAGTATCTAAGGAGTTTCAACCATGTTTTGTGGTCTGCTACCACAACAGCCCCTTTATAGGATCCAGTTAGCTCAAGACATCATCAGGAGGAACCACGTCTTATTTTGGCCCCTACTCCTCTACCGTTTTGACGTGCCCCCCCCCTCTCCTCTCTTTGGTGTAATTTTCCTTGGTAAGTTCAGTGCTACAACTCTTCTTGTTTTTCACATCCCATATCGATGCTGCCATTGCTAAAATCACATCTTTCATCATCATCAACTCACCTCATTAATTACTTTTATCCTCTGCATGTATTGCTGACACACACACACTTTCAAACACCCTTGATCTCTTTTCTCAGCCTCAAACACCACTTCTGCACCTTCCAGGTCATCTGCTTACTGCCTTATTACAACATCCACATTCTACATCATGCTTCCCAGCACCTAGACAAGTGGTTTTCAACCATTTTTTTGTCTATGGACTCCTTTGATTCCTATTTTACTCTGGTGGACCTCCATAGCCATTTGGTATATATAAAAGTTCCATATGTGGCTTGTCTGTTTTCCTATGTGCTCATTCTGTTGT
>NC_068981.1:98161650-98162092 GCF_001194135.2 Octopus bimaculoides | reverse complement strand
ATATATATATATATAACTCAAGTGGAGCTGTAACTCAAGTGGAGTTTAACTGTGTCAAAGTTTTTGTAACTCAAGAGAAGTGTAACTGTGTTAGTTTTTGGTCTTGGAGAGTCTGCAAAGGTTGTTTGTTCAGCTTTTTCCACTATGCCAATATATGTACAGGGTGTGGTGAATACACTATTATCTAAATTACGCAAAAATGAAAATGACACTGACATCTCATTTTAACAGATATATTTACCAAAATTACATAGAATTATCCTGAAATACTAAAAAGTAAATTTCGGGTGACACATGAAATCTTTCGAGCGGGATAGTTGCCAGTGCCCCTGGACTGGCTCATGTGCGGGCGACACATGATATCTTTCGTGCGAAATCGTTGCCAGTGCCCATGGACTGGCTCTTGTGCGAGTGACACATGAGGTTTTTCGAGCGAGATCGT
>NC_068981.1:98158751-98161113 GCF_001194135.2 Octopus bimaculoides | reverse complement strand
TATCTAAATTACGCAAAAATGAAAATGACACTGACATCTCATTTTAACAGATATATTTACCAAAATTACATAGAATTATCCTGAAATACTAAAAAGTAAATTTCGGGTGACACATGAAATCTTTCGAGCGGGATAGTTGCCAGTGCCCCTGGACTGGCTCATGTGCGGGCGACACATGATATCTTTCGTGCGAAATCGTTGCCAGTGCCCATGGACTGGCTCTTGTGCGAGTGACACATGAGGTTTTTCGAGCGAGATCGTTGCCGGTGCCCCTGGACTGGCTCTTGTGTGGGTGGCACATAAAAGACACCATTTCGAGCGTGGCCGTTTTCGTGCGGGTGACACGTAAAAGCACCCACTACACTCTCTGAGTGGTTGTCGTTAGGAAGGGCATCCAGCTGTAGAAACTCTGCCAAATTAGATTGGAGCCTGGTGTTGCCATCCGGTTTCACCAGTCCTCAGTCAAATCGTCCAACCCATGCTAGCATGGAAGGCGGACGTTAAACGATGATGATGATGATGATGAAAATCACCATTGGCTTCAACTACGGCCTCCAGACAACTTCAGAATCTCCTGCAACTCTTCTGGATGGTCTCCTTGTTTAAGTTGGTGTATGCTGCCATAATCCTTACCTTCAGTTCATCTTTGGTGTTACAAGAAGTTTTGTTGGTCTTTCACGCAACTACGCCCAACACAGAATAATCAAAGGGGTTGCAGTCTGGGGAGTTAGATGGCAAGATGCTAGGGGTGATGTGGTCACAGAAATTGTCTCACAACCATGACTGAGTTCTCCTGCTTGTGCAGCATGATGCAGAGTCCTGATGCCAGACATAGGGTTTTCCAGCAGCCACCCTTTTGACCCAGGGCCGCACTACCTCCTCCAGGCATGTGATATAGGCCTCTGTGTCGAGTCTGAAGTCGTGTGGAAAGATGAATGAAAGCATAACGTCACCATCACTAGTGATCGCTCCAGACAGCATGATGTTGGCTGGATGTTTGACATCTGTCACTTTTGGTATATGTCCTCAGATTGACACCCAAACACTCTGAAATGTTCGTATTGGAGCTTCTGGCATGAATTCCAAGCAGTACAGCATGCCGTTTTCAAATTTCTGGCAAAGTGAATTGCCTCATGGTGCTGTTTTTTTCTCAAAGACAGTGCCCAACTGACCCTACTATACTGTGTAGTCAATAAAATTAAAAACAAACAATGCATGTGCGCAAAATTAAAAATGTAAAATGGCGACAATTTACCCATCGCACCCTGTGTGTGTATATATGATGACTATATCTATATATCAGGATGTGTGGTGTTCAGTTACTCCATAAATGAAAAATGTGTTAAATACTACAAAACGTACACATAGGACAGACACAGTTACTGACCAGGTGTGAAACTGGGTATTAGTATTTTCGGTTGACAACTGAGGAAGGATTAGGATCTGTGTTTTTCCTCCTGTAAATTTTGTAGTATTTAATGCTTAAGTATTTTTCTGAACGTTGATGAGCTTATGTATTTTTCTAAGCATTTTTAAAGAATATCATTCATATTCTATTGTAGGAGGAATTACTTTTTATAATTTACAGGCACAGGTATGGCTGTGTGGTAAGAAGCTTGATTCCCAACCACATGGTTCCGGGTTCACTTCCACTTTAGCCTCAGGCTGACCAATGCCTTGTGAGTGTATTTGGTAGTTGGAAACTGAGAGAAGTCCATCATATATATATATATATATATATATATATTATTAATTCATAATAGAATATAAGAATAAAAATCATGTTAATGATTTTTATCAAGTAGTCAGCGTGCTATAACAATTTATAGGCAATTTATACATTAAATTGATAACAATATACATATGTTATATAATTATATTAAGAGAACAAAGGGTAAAAACAACCTATCTCCAGCATGCTTGAAGTGCCGATACCTTTGTGAGAGAATTTAAAATTGACTTATCTTGGATCTATATATGCAAATACTTGTATGTAGACGTGTGAACCTGCTTTGTATGGTATGTACAATTATTTGCATTTATGTTTCCCCATGTATTGTGTTGACGAAGGAAGAAAGCTTATTTTTGGCTTTAATCCAGAATTTGGAACCAATTCACAATTAACGTGAGGTCTTTTTATTATTCTTCCACTAGCCTGCTTTCAGCCATGTGTATATTTTTCTGGAGATTTTGGTAGTTTTTTTAAGGTATCGGCACTTCAAGGATGCTGGAGATAGGTCGTTTTCGCCCTTGCTCCCTTGACATAATTATATACATATGTATATTATTATTAATTTAAATATATATATATGTATATATTTATGTGTATGTGTGTCTTTGTGTTTGTGGGACCCCCCCCCCC
>NC_068981.1:98155145-98157830 GCF_001194135.2 Octopus bimaculoides | reverse complement strand
TATATATATATATATATATATATATATATATATATATAGATGTACATATATATAGAATTATATGTTTATATATGTATATATATATATATATATATATATATGTATATATGTATAAATATATGTATGCATGTATATATATATATATAGATGTATATGTAATATGTACACATATATACATACATATATTTATACATATATATACACACATATATGCACTTACATACATACATACACACACACACGTACATACACACATACATGTACATACACACACACACACACACACACACAAGTGCAGGTGTGGCTGTATGGTAACTTGGCATGTCTTCTGCTATAGTCATGTGAGTAGATTTCATAGACAGAAGCTGAAAAAAATCATTCGTATATATGTAAGTGTATGTGTGTGTCTGTGTTTGTCCCTCATCACTGCTTGGCAACTGCTGTTGGTTTATTTACATCCCCATAACTTACTGGTTTGACAAGAAGAGACTGATAGAATAGTACCAGGCATATCAAAAATGCACAGGGTTCGATTCATTCCACAAAAAATTCTTCAAAGCAGTGTCTCATATTTTTGTTTGTCCACTCAATTTTGTCTATCAGTCTATCTGATAGACACTCAATATATATATATATGTATATATATGTATGCATGTATATATATAGACACTCAATATATATATATATGTATATATATGTATATATATATTGAGTGTCTATCAGATAGACTGATAGACACAATTGAGTGGACAAACAAAAATATGAGACACTGCTTTGAAGAATTTTTTTGTGGAATGAATCGAACCCTGTGCATTTTTGATATGCCTGGTACTATTCTATCAGTCTCTTCTTGTCAAACCAGTAAGTTTGGGGAGTGGTAACGACTAGGGTAGGGTAGTTGACTGCTTATTGTGATCATTCGTCTTTTGGTTTCCTGTAGCTTTGCAAACCCAGTGAACATTCATATATTTCTGATTTCAAAGACATTTAAACAATAGATATAAGACCCAAGTTGAAAAAGATTACCAACAATTCAACTCCTCTGGTTGACTTTAAGACCCCCCCCCCTAATAGGGGCCTTAACTCCCACATTTTAGAGCTCCATGTGCTCCATTTTTCAGGAGCAAAAACCTTTTAACAGGTTTCATAAGATTTGGATTTTGGAATCTGGACATAAAGACAGTAGTATGGGATAAATATGTCATGATTAGAAATTTTGTTAGGGTGTATAAAGAGGGAAAGAACCCTCATTAAAATTCTTAATCTGCAATTTTGATGAAATTTGAATCATAGGTATTCCAGTTCATTAGAGAAAATATGAAAGAAAAGTCTAATTCTTCAATTCTCTGTGACAAGGGCAAAGCTGGGTATCTCTCCTAGTATATCTATATTTATACATATCCATTGTATCGTTTTTAAAATTTTTTTTTTAAAGTTTCTTTGTTTTATTTATGTAAACAAAAGCTGTTCCTATAGTCCCAGAAAAATTTTGTTGGGTATAGGAAAGGAGATGCCCCTTTGATAAACATTTCAAATCATAGGATGTTGTGGCAATTTTCTATCGTGGCTGTGTGGAGGTGCAGACATGGCTGTGTGGAGGTGTAGACATGGCTGTGTGGTAAGAAGCTTGCTTCCCAACTACATGATCCCAGATTCAGTCCCACTTTTTGGCACCTTGGGCAAATGTTTTCTACTGTAGCCTTGAGCCAACCAAAGCCTTGTGAGTGAATTTGGCAGATGGAAACTAAAAGCCCGCCATGTCTCTCTCTCTTTCTCTCTCTCTCTCTCTCTCTCTCTCTCTCTCTCTCTCTCTCTCTCTCTCTCTCTCTCTCTCTCTCTCTCTCTCTATATATATATATATATATATATATATATATATTTGAATTGGATGTGGCCTTTTTAAATGCTAAAGGTGTATGTATGTGTTTGTGTGTGTGTGTGTGTGTGTTGTGTGTCCTACCACTGCTTGGCAACTGGTGTTAGTGTGTTTATGCCCCCATAACTTAACAGTTCAGCAAAAGTATTCAATAGAGTAAGTACCAAGCTTAACAGGAAATAAGTACTGGGGTTGATTCATTTGACTTAAATTTTTTCATGGTGGTGGTCCAGCATGGCTGCAGTCTAATGACTGAAACAAGTAAAAGATAAAGATAATCCTTGCTTTGATTGTATTGTTCATATTTTGTATATATATACATTCCAAAGAAATGGGTGAGTTACAAACATGTGGAGTTCTCATGTTATTTCTAGACTCTCTGTAACTAACTACACCATGCCACAGCCTTTATGGTAGAAAGAAAGAAACAATAATTCCATATGCTTCAGTCCTTTATGCATAAAACAGAAAGCAAAACAATATAAACTGCTTATAAATAAGACAGTATTAAGTACTTATAAATAAGTATATTTTGGGCAATTTGTATGCATCTTACAGTAATTTGCCTCCAGTGAAGTTTCTTTACATTCCTTATAGATTTGTTGGAATAACTAGCTAACCTTTAAATGAAAGTTGACACTGAATAGTTTTATAACTATTTGCTCCAGACTAATATTAGTTTAACCTCATGACTTTTGGTCAGTAGTAATCCTCGGTCATTGAGCTCACATAACATGTTTTTCTTTTCCTCCTTTCCTCCTCTCTCTCTCTCTCTCTCTCTCTCTCTTTCTCTCTCTCTCTCTCTCTCT
>NC_068981.1:98142739-98155059 GCF_001194135.2 Octopus bimaculoides | reverse complement strand
CTCTCTCTCTCTCTCTCTCTCTCTCTCTCTCTCTCTCTCTCTCTCTCTCTCTCTCTCTCTCTCTCTCTCTCTCTCTCACACACTTTTTTATATTCTAGTTGTGACCCAATTTCTTTGCATAATTAATTTACCATGTCTGAGAGAAGTAGTGTATTGTAGTTTGTTTGGTTTTTTGTCTGTTTTATGTTCTGTAGTTTCTTTTTCTTTTTTTAATTAGAATCTTTCTTGTAAAGGAATAACAAAAATAGCTTTACTTTCACATAGTTGCAACATTTTTATTACACCAAATAGAGACATTTTTTTAAAGGATTTTTCCTTTCCTATTTTTTTCTCTCTCAGAAAAATGTATTTGTCTTCTGCACCATCTGGAAGTCAGATCATTGCAGTAACGTTTGTAACTATTATTTATTATAGGTCATAAGTTGAAAGTCAGTTCATTGTAGTAACATGAAGTTGTACTATTTGCTGGAGGTGATACACTTTCAATGTAACTTGACTTTCTTTACTGCTTCATGTCTATTTTTCAATGCAACTCTGGCTGGAATGGATTTCCACCCCAACACTTTCTCTCCAAATTCAGGTATTTGCTTATTTTTGAGAGCAATTTGTTTTAACAGATGAATAATCTTTGTTGAACAGTAACATCTTAACCATACTGTTATTGTGCTTTATTGGGGTTTTAGTTTAAAATTATTTTTTTTTTGTGTTACATTGTAGGTATATAAAAGTGACTGATGAATAATATTTTTAAAAGTTTGTAAGTTATACTGATCTGATATATAAATGCATACATGCATGTATGTATACATACACACAGCTGTCTACATAAAGGAGTTTCTCTGTTTTCACAGATTAACATTTGGGGATATTATGAAATGCTTATCTTCTGGTAGACTGCTCAAAAGTCTCTTTTCAATTTTTAGGACTGGAAAACTTGTGAAAGTACTTCCCGGTCAAAGATTAGGGGCATTAGAATTACAAAAGTATATCATATAGGTATAAATATCACAAATGGTTTCCAAATGTCAAAATTCAATGATTGATAATGTATTCCCTGACTTAAGATAAAAATACTCTGTGTGTGTGTGTATGTGTGCACGCACGCATGCACATGCATTTTTTAATGTAAATAAAACAGAAGGCAGCATGCAAAAGCTGACAATATGCAATTTTTGTTCAAAGGTTTTCCAGTTAGTTGATTTTATCATTCATCATCACATAGGCTGTGTGCAAATGATATCCAATAGTTTCTCTAAGTCAATGTTTTCAGGGTGTAGCACTAAATTTCAGAATGTGTTTAGTTAGATGATGTTGCTATGCATTTGTAGTATCTGTGATTTATCCTCACACATTACTCAAAATATTCATGTTATATAAACCTACACTAATATGACAGAAATAAATGTTACAAAGAAAAAGAAAAAAATGAATACTATTTTTCTGGAATGTTAATTTGTTTTGTATTTCTTGTAGGTAGAGAGTGACAGGCATGGGAGCTACAGATGAGCAAATGGCGGAGCCAGGAGCTATCACGTAAGTACATTGAATTACACTTTAAATTTAGATAATCTTTTATTTGGATGAAATCCATGCTGTAATTGCAATATATTAACCATTTCCTTTTGTATGTGACTGCTGAATCGATTGTTAATTTCTAGGTAATTGCATTTGAAAATAGTTAATGGTTGGAACAGCTTATTCATTTCTTCATGTTAACTGCTTGGAATAGTTTCAAAACATCAAAAAACATGAACTGCCACCATTGTTTATCAGTAATCTAATTGTCCTCTTTTGAATTTGACTTTTAACCCTTTTTGATACTATCTCACTTGAGATCACCCCTGGTTTTATGATATGAACATTCTATTTTAAAGTGACCTAAATCAAAAGCTTCCATGAGAATTTCATGTTTTTACAAATACCACCTTAATAATGTCAAAGTTATTTAGGTAAATTCTTCAGTATTTCATGCCTTCATGACTGTGTAGTTAAGAAGCTCACTTTGCAACCATGTAGTTTTGGGTTCACTCGCACTACATGGCACCTAGAGCAAGTACTTTCTACTATGGCCCCAGAATAAGTAATGTCTTGGGAGTGAAATACATGTATGCGTATGTGTGTATCTTTGCATGTCTGTTTGCTTGCCCTCACCTCATTTCTCAACAACTGATGTTGGTTTGTTTATATCCCTGTAACTTTTCAATTTGGTGAAAAAAGACCAATAGAATAAGTACAAGTTTTAAAAATAAGTATTGGGATCAATCTGATTAAAGCCCTTCAGTGCAATGCCCCAGCATGGCCACAGTTCAATGACTGAAACAAGTAAAAGATAACAGATTATTTTCAAAATTAATTGAAGATAGTATAGTTCGTTAAAAAAACAGCAATGAAGGGTGAATCCTCATTATCATCTTCATCATTGTTATCATTTTAAGCTATTGTTTCATGCTTTTATGGAACTTATATAGTATTGCCACTTATCTCAGTCTTTTGTCTCTTCTGTATGTCCAGTATCTCAAGATCCAAATTTACCATGTCTTTTTACATCTTCTTTGGTCTCCCATGAGTACCGTTCTTCACTATTGTATCACATTCAGCCTATATTTTCTTTATGTCAGCACTAATACTGTCATCTCTCTTGCACATCTTGAATGATGCTTTAATGCCTTGGCACTCAATCAGCTTAGTAAAAGACCCCCTTCGGTTATGGAAGACCAGCAGTCACCCATACATACCAGCTAACCCCCTTTTATGCCACCGATGTTATCCAAAGGAAAAACAAAGGCCAATACAGCTTGGCACTAGTGACATTGCAACTCATTTCTACAGATGAGTGAACTGGGGCAAGATGAAATAAAGTGACTTGTTCAAGAACACAACACGCATCCTGGTCAACGAATCGAACTCACTACCTCATGACAGTGAGCCCAATGCTCTAACCACTTAGCCATGCCACACAACACATCACATACTCATACACACACACACACCTTCCTCCCCCCGTTTCTGCAAAGCTTTGATATTCGTTTCTCATTATCATGTTGTGCAGTTTCAGTCTAGTTTTTTAATGAAGAGGGTAACTTTTTTTTGCCAACAAAGTTCCAGAGCTCTACAAGCTTCTGTCATCCCACTATCAATAATGTTTTCACTACAATTATCTCTTGTAACTAACTAAATCACGGTGACAGGAATTACCAACAATATCTAACTAGTCATTTGTACAGTTCACGAAAATAGGTGCAAGTGTGGCTGTGCAGGCATAGCTGTGCAGGTGGAGACATGACTGTGTGGTTAGAAGCTTGCTTCCCAACCACATGGTTCTAAGTTCAGTCCCACTACATGATACCTTCTGCGTCTTCTACTATAGCCTCAGGTTGATCAAAGCCTTGTGTGAGTAGATTTGGTAGACGGAAACTGAAAGGAGCCCATTGAGTGTGTGTGTGTGTGTGTATATATATATATATAAGTCAGTAAATAGTGGGGTTGTGTTAACCGCACATGGAGAAATAATAGGAAAATGAAAAAAAAAGGCAGAATGCTAAACTGGAAGCATATTTTAATAAAGATTTCTAACCGGTTTTCATTGTGAAAGCAAATTATCAAGAAGAAGGAGAATGAAAATGTTTTTTACAAAGAAGTACAAAATGAAGAAAATAATATATAAAAAAATAAATATACCCATACATTATATTGTCTTTGAGCTTTTGAAGTTCAATAGTAGTTCATGTATATAATGGTAGGAAAAATAAGGATGCATGAGAGTTGAGAGTTTTGTTAGGTTTAAAAAAAGGGTTAAAAGTTTGTGTTAAGCAGGAAATGTGGTGTCAAAACAGGAAGTGTGTGTAAGGGGAGACAAATGTTTTTAGTTGGAGTTTGTGTCTGTTCCTAAATGTCTACGTACTTCTTTTCAGGAAATTCAACATGGTTAATTCCCAAATAATATCAGGATTTTATTTCTTCTTTTGAATACTTTGATCTTGTTGAAGTTAAAGAGGTCTTTAAGCTCTGGGCTGTGCATCTAGTTTTAGAGATTTTGATGAAACTCTTGTGATAGATTCTGCTATGAGACTTAAGCCATCAAACATATAAAGGGATTAATGTCTTATTGTTTTATGAAGATAAGTTAACTGGATAATCTCTTTCCATTGCATATTTTTCATAGCTTGATGTTTCTTTGTTTCAAAGATATTCCAACATTATCTTAAATTGTTCATAGGCCAATGTTTCAAAATATTTTCTATTTCTTGAAAAGAGATGGGGGGAAAAAAAAATAAAAAGGTAAATTTTATCTTTCCTCATGTCTATTTGCCACACAAATACATTTCAATTTCTGATTCAAACAGCAATATCTGAATTTGTCAACATATTATTGTTGTTCATTATTCATCTCGGCATGTTCAGCTTGTAAATACATCTTCCACACACTTTCAGCACTTTGTCAAAAATTATGCTTTAAAAATTCTATATTCCCAAATAAAATATTTCTGTAATGATGATATAATGGGAATCTATAAACTTATCTGTTAAAGAATGCTTGAATGGATTGGTTATATAAGCTATTTGACAGAAATATAAAATGTTTATTGGAGATAGCTGCATTTTGAATCTATCTAATTTCTGCAATAGAAGCTGTTCAGTAACCATTGTTATTGCTTTCAGTTTGTTCTTAGTATAATACAATCATATGATATCTATAAATTACACTGGTCAACAAAATAGACTTTTTTTTTCATTAGAAATAAAATTAGCCTTTTCTGAATGTGTTTTCGATGCTATTCCAAATTTGTCTTTTGTTTCTTTTTATACCTTAGCTAGTGTAATAATGCTTTCTTTTTACTTTTTAGGTTTTTTCTCAATACTTATATCTATTAAATAACGTTTTATACAAAGTTTGTTTATTGCTCTAACTGAAATACTGAATACACTTGATTATTTCATGCATAATTAATTTTATCCAATTTTTATATCATTGATTTAATTTGATGCACAAGAATATACTAGCTTTTGAAAGTGTTCGAAATATATTTTCTCTCATAAACTTTGTGTGTCTTATTACATTGCAGCATCTATTTATTATTCTTAAATCTCTAATATCATGTTTCTTTTGCATAAATATCTTCTTAGTTTCTCCTTGCTTATTGTTTACTATACCAAGGCCTACACTTTTGCTTTTATGCCCACTTTTCCTTGCTTGCATGGGTTAGATGGAATTCATCAAGACTGATTTTCTGTGACTGGATGCACATCCTGTCACCAATCCTCACCTGTTTCTAAGTAAGGTAATATTTCTCTCTGGCTGGACATGTTTTTCATGGAATATTTGAAATGAATGACACTGCTTGAATGACAGTGATGGTTACTTATAACTATTGTGTTATGTCAACACAAGAAGACACAAACACTCATCCACATCCATATCCATGCACATTTACACATGATGAACTTCTTTTAGTCTTCATCTACCAAATCTGCTCACAAAGCTTTAGTTGGTCTGGGGTTGTAGTAGAAGACATTTGCCCAAGGTGCCACTCAATGGCATTGAACCAGAAACCATAAAGTTAGAAATACACTCTTAATTATATAGCTGCACCTTTCTAGAAAGAAATTTAGAGGAAATGTATTTTAAACACCATCTGTCTGTCCATTTCTTTATTAGCATTAAGGAATATCTCAACTCCACTTCGGCATGCAGGGAATGCCCTGCATACAGAAGTGAGTATTTATTAATTCCTAAAAAACTTACACGTAACCATTTAAAGACTGGTTCATCTTTTAATTTCAGTATATTGAGGGTTAGTTCAAACTTGATATCTTTTAAAATATTTACTTGATTTGCTATCCAACATAAATTCATTAAACTAAATTTCAAATGGAGAAGTGGTAGAAGTATGTTCTTGTGGTCATGTAAATGGATAGATAAGTCACTGTTCATTCTTGGGACATATATCAACCTTATTGGCCAGTCACATTTGATATGGTAATATGGTTGCATGATTATAAGGTAATGAGCTGACAGAATTGTTAGCACACTTGGCAAAATGTTTTGCAGCATTTTGTCCATCTTCACATTCTGAATTCAAATTCTGCTGAGGTTGAGTTTGCCTTTTATCCCTTCGGGGTTGATAAAATAAGTACCAGTAGAACACTGGGGGTTGACATAACTGACTTACCCCCCCCCCCCCTTTAAAATTGCTGTCCCTGCACCAAAATTTGGAACCAATATCGTAGCTTGATTATCCATAAGTATATGAAGCAATAGTATTTTGAAATTCCTACTTGTATACCCATTAGCATCCCCATAACTTTGATATTTTCACAGAGAATCCATTGATGAATACAATATTCATTGATATCAAGCTGTGTATTCCTGTTACTTTATGTCTTTTTTGGTGGACAGGATGGGCAGTAGGAATGCATGGCTTTACATTCTTACTGGGTAATAGAAATGCTTTCAAGCTTCTTTGTAACAAACTAATGAAGAGGCACTAGTCAGGTGCAACCTGAATCTGAGACAAGTTTGCGAAGATGTCATTACAATAACATAGTGGACCATCTATTATAAAGCATGTTGCCAAATTGGTTTTTCATTTATGTTTGTGATTCAACTTGCACATTCTTGTCAAGTAAATTAGTTTTGAGATTAGAAACTCTGTCTTCTCTTTTGACAGTGATAAGACTCTGTTAAGATTGTTCAAATGTTCTTGAAGAAATAATCATAGCTCCAAATTTTCTTCAGGTATGTGTTCAGGATCTGTAGAAGGTCCAAGCACTTCACCAGTCACTCCCTTGTTCCTGACTGTTTCATCATCTTAGAGAAAGGGAATGGACATTGAGGGGAAAGAAAACGAGGATTGGGAGTAGAGGGAATGGACATAGAGGAGATGGAGTAAGTGGGTGTTGGGGGAAAGGGAATAGCATTGCTTCATTATGGTACACAGGTTTATGTGCTGAAAACAGGTTTAGCGTGACAATCTTGTGTTTGCACTTTGTAGACAGCCTGATAATATTAAAACTACCAAAATAGCAATCAGTATAATCATTTCTTTGTTTTTGCCCTATATTATGGGTATGGTAAAACACATTGTTTACTTCTTTGTACAACCAATCATGCAGTCCACTTGAACAAGCAGAGCTAATTTAATGTGGTGTCTGTTGTTTACCATGGTCACCTATACAACAACCAAAGTATACCTGGCATATTTTCATAAGACCCAGTGTAGTAGATGATGTGTAAAGCGAAAAAAAGGGTCTGGATGGTTTTTACATTCGTAGAGCACATAAATGATAAAGATCTAAGCAAATATTCTGAAAACAGAAAATATTACAAATATAATTATAAAAAAAAAGGATAGGCACAAGCATTGCTGTGTGGTTAAGAAGCTGGCTTTTCAACTATGTGGTTTTAGATTCAATCCCCCTACATGGCACCTTGAGCAAGTGTCTCCTACTATAACCTCAGGCCAACTAATGCCATGTGAGTGAAGTTGGTAAATGGAAATTGTGTGAAAACCTGTCGTATTTGTCTGTCTGTTTGTCATACAGACTCCCATCACTGTTTGACAGTCAGTGTTGGTTTGTCTACATCCTTATAACTTAGTGATTTAGCAAAAGAGGTTGATAGAATAAATACAAGACTTAAGAAAAAAGATCATTTGTACTGTGACTGATTTGTTTAACTAAAACCTTTCAAAGTGGTGCCCCAGCTTGGCCATAGTCCATTGACTGAAACAAGTAAAAGGTAGTCTCATCTGAAAAACTATACATAATTCTTAAAAACTGAAGAGAGTTTTGAAATTAGCATCAGAATTGCTTTTTAGATGATCCAGAACTGTCTTCAATAGAAATTCCTTGTTAGCCAGTATTATCTCTAAAACTATTTAGAATCTTATTTGCCTACAAGTCTTGTTTACATTCTTTAAATTTAATGTAATGAAAAAAAAAATTTTATATTATAAAAAAAAAAAATGACTGCAGTTTTAATTTTCTTTAATGGATAAAAATATTTATCTTCAAATTCAGCTCCAAAATTCTACATAACCCTTAATCTGTGAAATTTAATTTCATGGTTATTCCAGTAATGATGTTAAATATCTACCAAAAAAATAGAATTGGTATTTTCTACAAGTCACATTGCCTTGATAAACTTGATACATCTCAACAAACATAGTTTCAAATATGACATTCTTCAACAAAAGTTAAAAGCAATTAAATTTTTAGTGGGTATGGCATTTTCTACTGTAAGATGGTTAAGTAAATCATTCTTACATTTGTTATGTTTATATTAAACTTTATGTAAATATAAAACTATTTAAGTTGGACTTGTCATGTGCCAAAAAGTTTAGTGCATTTTAGAAATAAGGTTAAGTTTCTAGTAGCTGCTTTGTATTCCAGCTAATGCACTTCCATAACTTTTACCTTCTAATCCAACCACTTGTCCTAGATACATGATCTTTGCAAACTATTCAACTATTTCTATTGGCTGATTGGTTGGCTATCAAAAGTTGATTGTACATAGATTTACGTGATTAGTTCCATTGGTTTAATCAAATATATTTGTGTTGTCATTAGATCTCCATAGAAATTCCAATTTATTTATCAGTGAAAGGTTGTTGGTTTTAACTCTTCAGCTATTCTCAACTTTAAATGATTACCTTTCAGTTTCTAGCAATAATCTAGACTTACAGCACATTATCTTCTGGTACTGTCTGTAAAGGGAGAGATTATTTTATAGGATCAATTTCCTCCCTCCCCCCCTCTCTCTCTCTCTCTCTCTCTCTCTCTCTCTCTCTCTCTCTCTTGCTATATATATATATATATATATATATATATATATATATATTGATAATCTCTGTTGTTAATTCCAGCTATTATAGGTTCACTTTATTTAATTGTTTAATTTAATAACTTAAATACCCAAATATTTATCATTGCCTTTGGTAGTAATTATGAAGTGATAAAAGGGTTTTTCATTTATCCTATTTTATTTTACTATTTTATATTTATTTCTTTATATATCAGCATGGTTAGAATGATTTTTGTTGAATGCCCTTCACATTTCTAATTAATCAACAATAATTATATTTAACTTATGAAAGTGCTGATGTATAGTCACTTGGTTTGCCAGAAATAAAAGTACAGCAAGTCTTTCAATCATACCTCACATGTAGTACCACAGCCTGTAAGCTCCCTTTGCCTCCCATCTTCAGGATTTATTAGCTTCCTGTCAGATTACATCATTGCAGCATGAACTATGCAGCTCTCTCTGACCCACAGTCTATCCAGCCTGGTGTTCTTTAAGGTTCTATGCACACACACACATACACGTGCATGCATGCACATGCAACAGGTTTCTACACAGTTTCTGTCTATCAAATTCACTCACAATGCATTGGTTGACTGGGAGCAATAACAAAAGACATTTGCCCAAGATGCCATGCACTGGAGCAGTTGGATGAATATGTATTGTTTTTCAAGTAATGGCCTTTTTTTGTATTCCATTTTTCTTTGAAATTGCAGAGTTACTGGTTAAATTGTTAGCAAGGGATGTCAGCAATATGCTGTCATTTTTTTTTGGTTTTTTTGGTCAACACATGCAAGGATGCAGGATATAAACATTCACACTGACCCTAAAATACATACATTTATATATACATACATATATACACATGTATGCACACATATGCTCACACAACTTCTATACAGTTTCTATCTGCCCCTTTCATTCTCAAAGCAGTGGTTGGCCCAAAGTGACAGTAGAAGACACTTCTCAAAGTTCCACATAGTTAGATAGAACTTGAGACCACGTGGTAAGAAAATGTACTGTATTCAAACAGCCATTCCTGTGCCTAGAAACATGCATGCAAAGAACCTCCTATCTACCTACTGTTTGTTTGTTTAATGTCCAGTCTCCTATGTTAGCATGACTCGGATAAGAATTGATATTGAGGTAGGATCTTATATCTCTTTACACTCCCTATTGCCAACCCTCACCTGTTTTTCAAGTAGGTGATTTTTTCAATATCAAACAGGTCCTCAAAAGCACAGAGCAATGGCTGTAATGTCAACATCAGCTCCACATTACTTAAACGATGACAAAGCAAAATATCAACATTCGTGCGCACGCATGCACGCACACAAGCACACACACACACACAAGCACACACACACACACACACACACACACACACACACACACACACACAAACACACACAGAGTTTCTATCTGCCAAATTCACTCTCTAATCATTTGTCTGCTAAGACCTATAGAAGACAGCACTTGTCCAAGGTGGCATGCAATGGAAATGGATCTGAAACTACAGAAATTTTACTTGATGTTTCTAAAATGTGGAGCAAAATGTAATGTTTTCAAAATGATTTCTGCTGTAATTAGTGTAATTAGTGCTATATGTATGATAAAAAATGGTAATATTAATAACTGAAGTATATACTTTTAATTATTTTCTTTTAATTAATTAGAGGGAGAGGGTTAGCATCCACAATCTTTGTAACCTTTGAAAGTTGGTGTGGTGCATGTGATTACAGCTCAGCTTGAACCTCTGTTGGTATTGTGTGAAAAATGTAAGTAGGAGCTAATTGTAGAGATGTTCAGAGCTAGTGCAGAATTATTCAGCAAAATGTTTGGTGTGGAGTCCAGAAACTATTGGGTGTTAGTAGAGATTGAAAAGTGAATTCTTTGAGAAGGTAGAGATGGATATGTATCTTGCTAGCACAAAAGGATAGGACTATATTTAGAAAGAAGTAGCATATGTATGAGCCTGTGGTTATATTGTGCAGTTCAGTGAATCTTCCTCAATTAGTTGGGTTTTCTAATTTTGGTTACTGTGTAGGATGTTTGTTGGTACCAGTGGCATCATCATCATCATTTTAATGTTCACTTTTCCATGCTTGCATGGGTTGGTCGGAGTTTATTGAGGTAGATTTTCTATGGTCGGATGCCTTTCCTGATGCCAATCCTTGTCTTTCCAAGGAAGGTAATTTCCAAGCAAGGTACGTTTTCACAAATTATTGAAAATGAATGGCTTTCATTTCCAATGTTACACAATTGTTAAGACAAGAAGATACAAACACATATACACACACACACACTGGGCTTCTTTCAGTTTCCATCTATCAAATTCACTCACAGGGCTTTGGTTTAATGATGTTGTCATTCACCTTGACTAACTCAATTGCTATCTACTTCTCAGCCAAAAGTAATGTATATATACCTATATATATATCTAATACTTAATTATTATCTACTTATATAAAAAAAATATTTTGTTGATTCTGCCCTGTGGCCAGTTTGGTTAGTACAGGACTTTGGTTTTGGTAGACCTGGAGCTATAATTAAAGATACTTGTCTGAGTACCATGCTGTGGGATAGAACCCAAAACCATGTGGTTGGAAAGCAAACTTCTTAACCAAAGAGCCATGCCTGTACCTAATTGTATGGTAATAATCTAATCACTTGAGCTTTGCAGAGAATCAGCAACTAATGAGAGCTCAGGTAATTTGTGCTCCTGAAGATGGAACCTAATTTTGGGGACACAAACCTGGCGGTGTGTGACCTTGCTGTGAAAGATAATCAGAGATCATGAGAACTGGCATTTGTAATGATTTTAACTCTTTTGTTACGATATTTCTGTTGAAATAATTCTGCTTTTATTTCATTTAATTTTGAAAATAATGCAGAATTTAGTAAAATAACTGTGTTGTTATTAAACCGGTGTTTGAAACATAAGCTAACATGAAATATTGATAGAAGGTTTTAATTTAGATCATTTTAAAACGGGATGTTTTTATATCCTAGAATCAGAGCTGGTCTCAAATGAGTTGGTATCAAAAAGGTTAAGAACCTTTAGTTAGGAGGTGGGGGGTGGGGGGGATGTAAATATAATTGCATCAAAGCAAAAATGGAATTAGAAGTGGGAATACTGTGAATTTTCAAATAAAATCATGTTGCAGAGATTTGTTAAAATAAATAGAGAAGTAAAAACTCAATCTCACCTGTGTGCTCTTTCATAAAAAGAAAAAAAAAAAAAAAGAAAAAGAAAGGAAAACAGAATTTCAAAAACTGTTGATGATAATATATGTCACCTTTTGAAGAATTTTAGATGTATCCCCCAAATTTTTATGACTTAAATTAGTCAAAATCAATAACAGCAACTTATAAATTGTGATTGCCTGTCAGAATAAAGGTTATAACTGCTGAACTATATCAGCCACTTTAGGTAAGTTTTAAAAGAAAAATTACGTTGCAATCACTTTAAAACTAGATTTAGGTAACAAAACAAAAAAAAAAAAAAAAAAAAAAAAAA